>NW_017259250.1:461885-468130 GCF_001594045.1 Atta colombica
GCGACGATTTTAGGTAAACATTGACTATTTTGATGACTTTTGACTATTTTGACGATTGTCGTGAAATGATTTTTAATGGTCAATCGTATACCTTGATGACTGTCGTCAAACAAAGAATTGACTACTTTGACGATACATGCATAAGTAACAACCGTTATCAAACAATATTACAATGAAATGACTACTTTAACGATTGTGCTTTGACGACACCTGTCGTCAAATTGTACTACAATGGTGATATGACTATTTCTATACAGTACGACAGTATATTTTAACGACCGTTGTCGTTCAAACTGAATAAATAATAACTTTGACAACACATGTATATCTCGACGACTGTCTTCAAATTGTACTATACGAATAAAGACTACTTTGACGATATATATACTTTGGCGTGTATATTTTAGATGTTCTACGTAACATTTGAAACATTCACGTGCATCATTTCATTTTTTGCTTAACATTTGATGACAACAAGGATAAACTAATGTTCGCAAACGTTGACGTTAAGTAGAACGTATCTTTTGACGACTACCGTTAGTAAATATAAAGATGTAAATATATGAAAGCTTCTGTAAAGTAAATAGATAAAAAATTTAACTATATTCTGCTTATATTCCCTTTTCTGTGATTTTTGTTCTATTGTACACTAATATCCATTTCATACTGGACTATTTTCTTATTATCATCGAAATAATCAACTTTTCGTTGCAATACAGGGTGTGTTCCGTGTTACGTATGATGTGTGATTTTTTTTGTTATTCATTAAATAATAAAATAAGACACCAGAATTATGCGTTTAATGGTCTCTATATCCAAATTCATTCTTAGAAAATCAAGATTTTGTGAAAAATTTTTATATAAAAATGAAAATAAATGGAACAATTTCCAATGGCCTTGATATTGACAAATATTATCCAAGTCATAATTTTAAACAATATTCAAGACATTTTAGCTATCGTTTGTATACTTTGAGCAATGCTAATGCCAACGATATTGTAACTTTCAGGCATTATAACTCAAAAAGTATTTCATGAAAAAAATATTTCATTATATTGTATTATTATAGTGTTTTGAAAAGCTACCTAGCTATTAGAATATGAAATGAAAAACGAGGTATTTAAAAAATCGACCTTGATCTAATCTTGATGATGTCACCTAAAATCAAACTGATAATATCAGTAAATAGATCTTTTTGATCTTTGCAACTTTTATTCGGGTCACTTTTGAAGATCATAAGAGGTCTCAATCTTTTCGAATATCCTGTGTATACTTTGAGTTGTGATTTATTTTGAACTCTTAATTCTGATTGGCTAATTTTTACGGTCTTATGGTTACTGTTAAGACCTGAGTAGAGGAACAGAAATTAGATATTAAACGAAACAAAAAGATAACTATAGTAGATTAAGAGATTTAGAGAGTCAACAATTATAGAATAATAAGCTTTAAGAAATTGATCAATCACAGTCGAATATAAGAAAATTAATCGACTATGATTGGTCAATTTCTTAGTCTTAAGGCTTATTACCCTATTGCGTTTGCGGAATAAAGTGAGACAGGCATAAAATAAGAACTGACTATGAATATCGAATCTCAAAAATGAGAAAAAAAATTCTAATATAGTTTAGTGCATAAACAGAAACCAGATAACTTGATTAGGTATGTACAGTATACCCAATCATCAATCTATCCCTCAGAAATGTTCACATACTAGGACCGGTAATCGTAGTTCTTATTTCAAGATTGTCTTAAGTAATATCTTAAAATGCGAATGCCTTCTGATTGATTCATGATATCTTAAGGCTATACTTAAGACAATCTTGAACATAAGAATTGACTGAATCCCGGCCTAGATCAGTTTTTTGTGATTGAACTAGTGTATGTACACACACACACACACACACACACACACACACACACACACACACACACACACACATATATATATACCCTTGAAACTTAAAGTGAGATAGACATATGTTTGATATTTGTCGAAAACGAGAAAGAAATTTTAGTGCAGGAACAGAAAACAAACCAACTGTGAAATGACTACCTTTCTACATAAATGCTCACAGTACATGCACAATAATCCAATGCACATTAATTGTGTGAGCATAATGCCCTAAATACATGATATGCATAATAGTATATGAACATAACATAAGTCCGCAATGAGCATCTTATGTAAATCAAATGTAAATCAACATGGCAACTTTATGCTGGATGCTCATTGATCCAACAGTTTTATGTTATGCTTATGCCACAGTATAATTACATACAGTAGCGATAGTTTTGTTCAAAATTGTGGGGTTTAAAAAGATTTATTTATTGATCATATCAGTTTGACCTTGGGTAGTTTTGTCAAGATCAAATCAAGGTCACATCGATTTTTTAAATCGAAATATCCTACTTTTCATTCTAGAATCTTAATAGCCGATGTCAAGAACTTTCCAAAACCCTATAATAAAGTATCTTTTGATTAAGTAAATCTCGAGTTGAAAATTAAATGTTACAGTACTGCCGATATTATCCAAGGTGTACCGCGTGGAGGTTGCTCAATCGGATTTATACCTTTTGTGTGCGTGCGTGTATGTGTCGCAACAGAAATAAGAATCCCATTCGTCATGTCTGTAGTATTTTTTTACTCTAAATCCTCTCTGCTGTGTGTGTAAATATGCGAGCGTGCACATTTACATGCATACGTGTACTTGCATATGTTTCTGAATAAGTAAATGTTTACTTATTTATTACAGACATGTTCAAAATGATCACCATTTTCTACGATGCAAGCATCAACTCTGCTTTGGAAGGAATTAGTTGCATAAAATTAGTTGCGTAAAATTTCATTAGCATTCAAGGATCGAATTTTTTTAGTTATTCCACGAATCTAACGTTTCTAGTAGTTGGACGTTCATGGTGTATCTTTTATTCTTCCCCACAAATAATAATCAAGAATGGTGAAGTCCGGTGATCGAGGTGGATAATTGACGGACTGTATTTGCCTATCCATTTGTTCGGAAACATAGTGTTTAGCACTGCATGGGCAACTCTTGATGTATGTGGCGGATATCTCTCTTGTTGGAACCACAAGGCGCAATATCAATGGAAAAGTTTCTATTAAGACAGAAAGTACTGTTTCTAATCAAACTATCTATTACTATCTAGATTATTTTCAAAGAAAATAGGACCTACGATCTAACTTCTAATAATGCTGCACCAAACGTTAACTTTCCAAATATGTTGATGATCTATTTGTCTTAATCAGAGGGGATTTTTCTGACCAATAATGGCATTTTTAAGTATTGACAGACCATCACTTTTGAATGTTCATAAACACAGAAAATAAAATTTTGAGGTGTAAATCTGATTGCTTTCTTATCCAGTTGTAAAATGCAAGTCTCTGTTCAAAATTATCATGAGTCAATGATTGATGAACAGACATTTTGTAAGGTTTCAATTTGTTTTCTTTTAAAATGAGCCAGATAATATTACGACTTATATCAGAATCCTTTTTCCGACATCTCAAAGAATCATAAGGGTTCAATTCTGCTGCAAAAATTTCCATTATTCTTTCATTCCTAATTAAATCTGTCTATTTTTATTATGTTGAGATTGAATGATATCATCAATTCTGATTCGATTAGCCAATTGTGAAAAGACTTTCCGCGAGTGAGAAGTCCGGTTAGGAAAATCGTAGACTGTCGCCACAATTTTTCTGCACCAGCAAATGAATTTCGACACCCAAAATTAGCAAACAGGCTTTTTCATTTGAATAAGGCATGGCTGAATAATCTATTTTAAAATTTTGAGAAGTAAAACGAAATAGTGAATATTTATTTATCTCTGATTTACTTTTATAACAACATAAGAAAGTCTACTAAGGTTGAATATTTATTACTAGGGCCCGGATGTTTGGGCCCGTGCGAGCTGCGCGCGAAGAGTTGTTGCATGCGAATGAATCGGGTGCATATTAAAGCGAAACAGCAACAAAGCTGTCAGCTTTAGTAAAAAAACGGTAATCATTTTAAACATCTCTCATAAACAAGTAAACATTTATTTTTATTCAGAAATATCAACATATGCAAGTACATGTGTGCATGTAGATGCGCGCGCGCACGCGCGGACACACACACATACATAGTAGAGAGGATTTGGAGTAAAAAAATACTACAGGCGTGACGAATGGGCCTTAAATCGTGGGCCTTATCTCTGCTGCGACACATGCATACGCGCGCGCGCGCGCATACCTATACACATACACTGTGACGTGTTTCCGTCCGTCACAAAATTGCGCTGTTTCGGTCAGAAGACCCGACCGAAACAGCGCAACTTTGGGATTCTTCCACTTTTTAGAGAGCGGACGTATTTGCGCATTCTTGCGGCGCTTTATTTCGCGTTTGTTCCGTTCTATTTGTGCATCCCGTAGATTTTCTGCCTCGATTTATCTATCTATTCTTTCGTATCGCGAGTTTTACTGAATAATTGGTGACCTCCTTTCAACCTTATAAATCTTGCCATCTCATGGAGCTTAAATGAAGAAAGAAGATGGCCGGAACCAAGAATCGAAAGAGGAATGATGGAGGAAAGATCGGGCGCCCAGCATCCTACAGGACAGGTAACACGCAGGTGATATTCCTCCGCATTTCGATATTTTTGCTTTGATTCGAGATGTTTTATTGCCACACATTACAGACGCATGGCGGCGGGGCTGCGAGGATAGGCCGGGGATGGCCACACTACCACCCAAGTCGGCGAGAGACTCTACGACGGAACTTGCGGAGCCCTTTCATGAAAGGTCTAGGATCGGAAGCGGAGGCAACACACTGTGGGAAAGCTGATAAACACTACTGGAAACGTTGTCTAGACAGCAATGGGAGGCGTACCGTAGCGCGACGCGTTGTCACATCTGTGAGAAATCGTTCGTGCCGAACGATACGCGAGTCCGCGATCATCTCACCGGTAGATACCGCGGTTCAGCGCATTCAAATTATAACTTAAATTCATTCTATATTCCGATTATATTTCATAATTTATCAGGTTACGCGCATTTTATAATTAAGAAAATTGCTGTCGCGATGTAGATATATTATCGATAACGCAAGGAAAATATATTTCATTCACTGAACACGTCGATAGCACCAAAAACAAAAATGAAAAGAATTTTCAGAAAAATTAGTTCATAGATTCTTTCAAATTTCTAAATGCAAGCCTCGATAAATTGGCGTCGTATCTCGACAAAGATAAATTAAAAATTGTATGTTCCGAATTTTGCAAGCGCAGAGAATTTCGATCTTCTCACACGAAAAAGTGTCTTTCCGTACCTAGACTACATCGAAAAATTGCGCGGACACGCGCTTATCACCGCGCGAATTATTTTTCAGTTCGTTGATTGGCGATACCGTATCCGAGAACGATTACCGCGATTACACAGCTCACGCCGTGAACATATGACAGTGATTCTCCATCCGAACGTTCGGCGAGTATAGTAGTACGCGAGTGATTTGTACTTTAAAACTAATGTCTTGTTATTAGCCGATATTTTCGAAAATTTCCGCAATAATAGTTGCGTCGCGAGTTATTGTCTCAATCTCGTGCATTATACATTGTCAAGTTTCACGTGGGACGCTGAAACATACGCATGTAAGATTCGAGTTGCTTATCGACATAGTCATATCGATATAGTCATGTTCATCGAGCGCGATGATATACATGATCTTAGTCAATGTTACGGCAGACACGCGCAGATTAATAACAAGTATATGCATTCGTTCGATCCGTCGTTATACTTGATGTACTACGATGTGAATAATCTGTACGGATGGGCAATGTGTCAACCTTTGCCTACGCCGAATTTCGATGGGTCGAAGCACATTCATTGTCAATCGTGTATACAATCTAAATTATATACGATATCTGAACCGAAAATCGTTCTGAGTCCATACGATAACAAACGATATGTCGTTCCGGACTTGACGGAAACATTACCATTGGGAGCATTAGCGGATACTTTTGTAATATATGTTACTATTATGTAATATTTATTGTAATTTACACTTTTTTTTAAATTTATATAAGTATTATTAATATGTAATAGCATTTATTATTATTTATTATTTATTATTGTACTTTTATATATGTGTCATATGTTTTTAATATTTATATAAATATTATATACTATTATTATTTTAATTTACACTTTACGTATTTACAATACATAACGTACGTTTTTTACAATTATATAAGTA
>NW_017259250.1:468404-471096 GCF_001594045.1 Atta colombica
ACAAATACAATAATTATGTATTTTGTGTACTCCAAAACGAAGATGATGAATGGAGAGTAATAAAAATATACATTTATATATGTTTATATACTTATATTGATATATATATTTTTATATGTAGAAATACATGAATCAAAATTTTATCAAATGACATTGTTTTTGTGTATCCATGATTGGATACACGACAATTGTATGATCCCTCGAATTCCAGCCATTTGACGTACACTTTATTTCTTTTCTGGCACAGTACTTTCTCTACGAGAAACATGTTCGAATGGCGCATGCAACTCGTGCTCGTAGAATGCTTCAGCGACGGATTTTCGATAGTCCTCGAATAGGTAGGTTACGGGATTGGTATGCTACATCTTAACGTAAATTGTAAATACTTCAGTGGTCCAATTAGGCGTGTTCCCTCCTCTCTCAAAAAGTCTTGTACTTACTCACGCAGATTGAATCACTTTGAATTTTACCGAATCAGCGATTTTTATTGCGTTGTGCCATGTTCAAGAGTCTTTCGGCGATCGCAGGAGTTACGTCGGCGGGTCGCATGCCGATAGTGTGATGCTTTCGCGCGTTGTAATCTGAAATGAGACGCGACAACTCGTCGATCCACTTGTAATTGCGGTTAAATGTACACATCTTCCACATGTCGTTTTTTGAGCGTGTGATTGACCCGCTCAACTACGCTTTCAACGTCAAATACATAAAATAATGTTCAACGTCGATTTTTTGCACATCGGCGTTGTAAAACTTCCTCCTCATCTCCGTTTGTAAATTTTTCGAATATCTTCCACTCGCTCGAATTATCTCAGCGATAACTGAAATCAGCCGTCCCGCTTCTACCCTTGCTCTTGAGCGATACGATCCACACTTGTTCAACATATCGATGACGGTGAGTATGTAGTGGTGGCCTCAGTTGAAGCTCGAGTACAGGCGCATCTAGACGATATCAGCCACAAATCGTCATATCCTCGAATTATGATACGCCTTCGCGGAAAATTTCTTCTCGTCGGAGCATGCAATTCCTCGACGAATCGATGTCTCTCAGAGCAAATTTTTCTCTTTTCGCTGGACCTTTTTTTCATGATTCAACGCATAATACACAGGGCAAAAATTTTTCTCGCTGACATCACTCGATTGACTTATTTCATCTATACGCGATTTAATTTGTAATAAAACTGGCTTCGCGAAGTTTCTTGATAATCGACAATCTCGTTGTTGCCCGCTCGGTGCGAAGTGTCGAACAATATGAATCCCAGCACGTAATCGATCGATCAATGCGTGAGGTAATTCCTTTCCAGATTTCTTCTTCTATTTCTTGGGTATGATCGACATCAATGGCGCGATTACATATTTATACTTGCATCCCCTGTTGCTCAATAATCGGCCCTGCAATTGATGCTTGTGTTTGTGCGCATTCGTCGCATGCTCTTGTTCATGTCGTCTGTCGTGTAGAGAAGATCGTTGGGAATTCTCTTGAAAATTAACTCGTAAAGACCAGGTATACTGGCGTATCACCATCGATAATTATGTTGTCCGCATCATCCACGTCGAAACATTTAGCCATCATCAATCCATTCTTGTGTAAATAAACGCCGTACACATAATCGATTCCTGCTCTTCTGTTTATCTAGCGCTCCGCCTCGACGTACTTTTGACCCAGTAGGCCCAAGCCGGTTTGCAACGCTTCTCGACCTTCCGATGTTTGCAACCAACTTTGAACCTTCGTTGCTAGTGAATCGTCCGTTATTTAGAAAACGTCCTCCAATGATTCTATCGTCGGTACGATCGTCATACGCGGAGAGGAGGTTATCGGCTGTACGATTGTGCGATCGATCGGATTTATGCGGAATCGCGAAACGCTCGAACGTCTTACTCGCTTTCTCTCCTTCTTCCTCTCCTTCTTTCTCTTCCTCCTTTTTTTTCACGGTTGGAAACGCTGTGTCATCGTCCCGCGACTGTCTTCTTATCGCACGCACATTAGAGCTGTCGACGATCTGTCGCAGCGGTTTGATAATAGGCTTAAAATGTCCAATGCCATGTACTCCTCGATTCTACCGATCTTCAGAGTGCGATGTTTCTTGCGGATCAATTCACCCGTCTTCTCGATTTCCCTCGCGATTTTTTCACTCTCGCACATATCAGCCATGTTCGTCTCTAACTAAGTATCGACAACGACTGGTCATGTTACGGTATCGCGAACTCGTTAAATCCCTTTCTGTATCTTCCATTTTTTAAGCTGTCTTTGTCTATCACTAAAAATCCATATTTTTTTGCCAACAGTCGCGACACAACAAACAAAATTCATCGTATAATATGTTGATATTCACGTGATCATTGTAAACGTATTTCAAGTTAGTATAATCCTGTATGAACAGAACAGAATCAACAAATTCGCATATCAAATGTTTAGGTATCCTCGCGTACGTCTGACAGATAGAAGCAGTCAATGTTTGCGTGAGGCTCATCGTAAAGTATTCTCTCATCGCATCCTGCTTGCCGCATGTCATCAAAGGTAAAAATAGAATTTGGGCGCGATGAAATGCCGTTGTTGTTGGAGAACGTAAAATAGCCGATTTCATCGATAGACGTAAATAAATTTTCGAGATATCGATACTTTGGCTTGCAGCAATTTCGAGTAGACGTTCTCAAAACGTACGCCGTTTGGACTCTCAAGCAAGCTTATGAGAAC
>NW_017259250.1:471188-472236 GCF_001594045.1 Atta colombica
ATCGTATTCTTACGCGTCTTCGGCGACTACATCGAACACGTCTGGTACAAACTTCTGGAACATGTGAAGGCAAATTCAGAGGTTCGAATCTATCATCACTGCAACAAGCACTACAATCAGCCGTGGCAGCGAACGCACATCGATGGTCCAGCACCAAAGATAAAAAATTAGCGAATGTCAGGGTCGCGCGGCGGTCTGCTGAATCGAGTGATAAACGCGCTGCCTTTCGAGTTACATATTCTGGATTATCAGTTTTGCGCCCAGGCACTCGGCTTACGAAGCGACTATCCAGAGGTAACGAGGGCATAAATCTACTAGACGCGACGACACCGGCGTGCCGAGAACACGACATTGCGTATTCTCTGAGCAACAATCTCATCGATAGATACTCGCCGATAAAGGCGTCATCGCGAGAGATTCTCTGAGTGAGAGAGCCGCCGCAGTTGCCGTCTGAGCAGTGATGAATATCAAGACCAAGATCGGCACGAAACCGAAGAAGAAAACGACAATCTAAAAGGCGATGAAATAGCAGATAATTTCAAGCCAAACGAGGCGGTGTGTTATCGTTTCTGCCATTGTTGGGCGCGCTCGGATCTTTGGTCTTCGGCGGAGCGGCCAGCATGGCAAAAGCACGCTGTCATGATCGCGCGATGGAACACATATAAATACGGACACGAATTGTATCTCAGCCCGTACAAATATGGACAGGGATGTTGCAAAAGAAAAACGCCAAAAAGACGATAAAAATGCCATCTGGCGCAACTATCAATGTGCAATTGAACGAGCTTGTATGATAGCGCGTACCATACTGTAGAGACGTTTTTATGCGTAACATGTTACCGACGAGCGGCACCAGAACGTATCGTGAGTGGTTTCAACGCTTCAAGAACGGTGATTTTGACATTCAAGCCAGCTCGGCGTAGTGTATTATGAATTGTTAAAACCGACTGAAACAATCACAAGCGATCGGTATCGAACGCAATTGATGCGTTTGAGCCGAGCATTGAAAGACAAACGGCCGCAATACAACGAGAGACACGATAAAGTG
>NW_017259250.1:473794-476390 GCF_001594045.1 Atta colombica
TTAATTATTAATTTATAATATATAATATAATGAAAGGAATTAAATAAATTATTGTTGATAAGATTGTTGATAAATTCAGTTTTTAAAATTAGTTAGATTAGTAGATTCAATAGCACAAATTTCAGAATATTGACCAAAAAATACTCCGGGTTGATTTATAAATAATAAAGTTTGATTAAGTCGTCCGGGGATAGAATCTATCTTAATTCCTAAGGATGCTCATGAATGAATTACGTCTATTGAGTAAGTATTCGAATAGGATATTTATATGGTAGAGATGCAATTATCAACATTAAGAATTCGTTTGTTATATATAAGTTATATATGAGTATTATATATAAATTGGTCAGGCGATTATAAAGGAATCAAAGTCAATATTCGAGAAATCCGAGTACTCGTATCTTCAATATCATTGGCCTAGAGCTTTAACAGTTAGATTTACGTTAAAAATTTCATCAGTGAGGTAAAGAACTTTAATAGAGGAAATGGCTATAGCAATAAGGATGAATATAGGAAGGACAGTTCATACGATTTCAATTGTTTGATTTTCTTATAAAAATCGATGAATTAATTGATTAAATATTAGTCTTAATATGATAAATAAAATTAAAATTGTAATAAATGTAATAATATTTTAGCTTATATTCTTTAGATTATAGCAAAATCATGGAAAAAAATCATTAAAACATAAGTAGGGGAGTTAGAGTTTTGAAGTGAAATAGATCATGTATTAATTTTTAATAAAAGATATAAAAAAATCTTTTTAATTGAAGCTTAAATTCAATGCACTATTCTGTCATATTAAAGTTTAATAAATAAATATTAAGTATAGGCATAGGTAAAGTTAATTAAAAAGAAATAAATTGAAAAAGATAAATAAATTAGAGAGGATGATGTATTGAATTATTTATTTATTATAAAATATTATTAGTTTGAATGAGTTTTTATGCATTGAGGGTATTTCTGTAAATCTATGGTTTAGCGTGGGATATCTACTTAATCATTCTAAAGAAGAATTAAGGAAAAAAATATTAATAATGAGTCGTTTTTTAGGGCTTCTCAAATAATGAATAGTAAGATTGATAGATTAAAATAGATATTAGTGAACCGATAGAAGAGATAATATTTCAAGATAAGTATGAGTCTGAATAGTCTGAGTAACGACTAGGTATATCTCTAAGCCCGATAAATTGTTGTAGGAAGAAAATTAAATTACACTAATAAATATAGATAGGAATCGAATATTTAAATAAAAATCATTTAACCTAAATCCAGTAATTAAGAGGAATCAGTGAATAAATCCAGCGATAATTAAGAACATAGCTCCTATGAAGAATGGAAATGAGCTACTACAGCTAATAAGTGTCATGAAGAACAATCTCGATGGAAGAATTAGAAAGTATAATTCCTGTGAGACCTCCTATGGAAAATAAAAAAATAAATCCTAAAGACCATCATAATGAAGGATTGTAGTTGATTTTTATACCATGAAGGGTAGCCGATCATTTAAAAACCTTAATACCTTTTGGAATTGCAATAATTAAAGTAGCTGAGGTAAAATAAGCACGGATATCAACATCGAAGCCAATAGTGAATATATGGTGAGCTCATACAATAAATCCTAATAGTCCAATAACAATTATGGCATAAATTATTCCTAAAGTTCCGAAAGTTTCTTTTTTTCCTCTTTCATTTATAATAATATGAGAAATTAGGCCAAATCCTGAGAGAATTAAAATATAAACTTCAGGGTGTCTAAAAAATCAAAATAAATATTGATAAAGAAGGGGTTTCCCCCGCCAGAAGGGTCAAAAAATGAAGTATTTAAGTTTCGATCGAGTTAATAATATAGTAATAGCTCCAACAAGAACGGGAAGAGATAAGAGTAGTAGGATAGTTGTAATGAGAATTGATCAGACTAAAAGGGGGATTTTATCTAGAGATATAGATTTTAGATGTATATTTAAAATTGTTGAAATAAATTTAATTGTCCTTAGAATAGAAGACATTCCAGCAATATGAAGAGAAGAAATGGTTAGGTCAACTGAGAGCTCACTGTGGAATATGTGGGATGTTAGGGGAGTGTAGAGAGATCAGCCAGCCCCGGTTCCTGTTATATAAAATTTCTTAGGATAGGAAGAGTTAATGAAGGCGGTAAGAGTCAAAATCTTATATTATTCATTCGCGGGTAAGCTCTATCCAGAGATCCTAATATTAGTGGAATTAGGAAATTTCCAAATCCGCCAATTATGAAAGATATAATTGTAAAGAAAATTATAGTAAAAGTATGATTAATAACTAGGGAATTGTAAATTTGATTTGTTATTAGTTAGACTGCCGCATGCCGATCTTAGCTCTAATCGGATAATTATTCTTATAGATGATCCAAGTAAACCAGATCAGATAGCTAGGATAAAGTAAAGAATTCCCATATTTTTGTGATTGATAGAAAATAAACATTTATTCATAGATAATAGAATTATAAAATTATTAAAAAAAATTTAATTAATTATAGATAAATAAAATTAATATAATTATAAGTAAAAAAATTAATTATTGGTATAATATATTTATTTATTTATTAAAATTTTATATT
>NW_017259250.1:479678-483838 GCF_001594045.1 Atta colombica
AATTAATGTAAAAAAATTTAATTTATGTTTAAAAATTTATTTTATAATTATGAATATAAATAAAATTTATAAAAAATTTAAAAAATTTAAATAATTTTTTTAGTTGGGTAAAAGTTTCTCCCTCACATACCCTTATTTAAAAACAATAACAGCCTTCCCGATCGCTGATAATATAATAAATTTACTACATAAAATTTCCCTGAAGAACACAGTCCAAGAAAAATTATCATTACATACCTTCCAAATATTCCTACTTTATCAAAAATTATTAAACTACATAACATAAAATTTATATGAATTTCAGAAGAATAAGCTACAATTCATTTTATTTCAACCTGAACTAAACACGAAATTTCCACAATAATTTTCCCAGTAATATTTACCCTAAAAATAATATATCCATATTTAACTCCAACTTTATAATATATCTCTATTAATCGAATTAACCTAGATCTTCCTATTTTTAATAATACGCCAGCTAAAGCTATTGACCTGTATATCGAGGCTACAACATAGACCTTAGGAAATCAAACATGAAATAAACAAATAGGAATTTTTTAAAAAATTCCAAATAAATTATTAAAAATCCTCAAAAAGTAAAATTATAACTACCTATAGTTCTCAGTATTATTATTACCTAAACTTCAGTTATCCCATATATATTAGGTGTATAACTTTGCTTACGCCGTTTTTTTTCCGAAATTCGAGGCTTTATTGTAAAAAACTAGTTATACATTTATGATTCAAAGTATTGTCCATCGCTGGCCACTACTTTCTTTCGGGTAGCGTACGAATCCCGCGTCGAAAAAACTGATCATCTTTTGAGGCTATCCACAAATCGATCCAATTTTTTACTTCTTCATAAGACCGGAAGTGCTCGTCAGCCAGGCCGTGTGCCATTGATCGAAACAAGTGATAGTCAGAGGGAGCAACGTCTGGAGAATACGGCGGGTGGGGTAGGACTTCCCATTTCAATGTTTCCAAGTATGCTTGACTACTTTCGCAACATGGGGTTAAGCATTGTCATACTGCAAAATCACTTTATCGTGTCTCTCGTTGTATTGCGGCTGTTTGTCTTTCAATGCTCGACTCAAACGCATCAATTGCGTTCGATACCGATCACCCGTGATTGTTTCAGTCGGTTTTAACAGTTATATACTACGCCGAGTTATAATACATTACGCCGAGCTGGTCCCACCAAATACAGAGCATGACATTGGAGCCATGAATATTCGGTTTGGCCGTTGACGTGGAAGCATGGTCGGGAACTCCTCATGATTTTCTGCACTTGGGATTATCGTAATGAACCCACTTTTCGTCCCCAGTCATAATGAGATGCAGAAATCCCTTCCGTCTTTACCTTTCAAGCAGCTGTTCACAAGCAAACAAACGCCGTTCAACACCTCTCGGCTTCAATTCGTACGGCACTCAATTTCCTTCTTCCCAATTGCTTCTGAATCATTCCCATGGCTTTGAGGCGTTTTGAAATAGCTTGATGACTCCCAATGATCGTGCCAATTCTTCTTGATTTTGACACGAGTGCTCAAGTAATGTTTCCAATTCTGCATCTTCGAAAACCTTCTCTCTTCCACCGCTATACCGGTCTTCGACATCAAAATCACCGTTCTTGAAGCGTTGAAACCACTCACGACACATTTTTTCACTAATAGCGGCCTCACCATAAGTATTTGAGAGCATTCGATGAGCCTCAACCGCAGATTTCTTCTATTGAAGCAAAAAATTAAAACCTCCCGCAAATGACGAATATTTGGCTCATAAACTAACATTTTCAATCAAGAATAACTTTATGATGCAGACACAAATCGACTAATGTTTCTATGGGGTTATGTTGACAGATGCCCAAGCTTATTGTATGACGTCTATGATATATTTATTTCGACCACCACTTACCGCTAAAGCCATGTATAGGAAAACGGCGGAACCAAAGTTGTACACCTAATAATCTAGTGATATATAAAATTAAAATTGATTTAATAAGGGCAATTATTAAAGTTTATTAGGGATAGACCGGAGAATGGCGAAAAGAAATTAATATTCTGGTTAAATATTGGTATGTGTGACTAAATGAATGGCAAGGGTAAAATTATTAGGATCTGAATATATAAGGTTATTGAAGGATAATAAGAAGAAAAATATTATAATAAAATAGAAAACATAATACATAAAAATATAGATAATATAATAACATTAGAGTTTAATGGATCTCTAAAGGTAAAATAGGAGTGAAATGTGATTTTATAAAGATGTCTATTTATTCCCGTAAGATTTGAAGATCCCGTAATATTTTGAAAAAATAGATGGAATATAACAATTAAAAGAATAATGAAAGGTAAAATGAAGTGAATGGAGAAAATTGGTTTAATATAGAATTATTAATAGAAAATCCACCTCAAATTCATATGACTAATACATTTCCAATGTACAGGATAGTTGATAAGATTAACAATTATTGCTAATTCACCAGAATGATATTTCCTCAAAGGAGTACATAGCAAAGGAAAGTTGTAGCTATTGAAAGTAAGTACATTGTTTCACTAGATAGTGAGGTATATGTTAAAAGATTAAGTTATATTGAGGTATAAGTTAACAGAGTTGTAATAAATATGTCGTCCAATGAGTAGGCATATTCAGACAAAGAAAAAGGAAGCTCTATTTACATGGATATAACGTTTGATTCAGCGAATAGGAACATTTTGGGTAATATGAATGATTCTGTTGAAGAGAATTGAATTATTAGGACAGTAATGAATTCCGGGCAAAAAATCGAACAATATCACACAAAATTAAGACATTAAACTGAAAAATGGACCATTTTCAGTTCAAACATCGGCAATTTTGGACTAAAAATTGACCATTACTAGAAAAAATTTGAATGTTAAACTGAAAAACTGACCTTTTCTATTAAAAAAATATGCAAATTCTTTTCCAAAAAATCGATGAATACAAGACAAAATTTGAACATTACATGTAAAATATTCCATTTCCTATTAAAATATAGGCTAATTCCGTTCAAAAAATCGACCATTAACACATAAAATTTGGAAATTAAATTGGTAAAAGGAACTCTTTCAGTTCAAAAAACGGCCCATTTCGACATATAAATTTACCCTTACTAGACAAAATTTGAACGTTCACATGAAAAATTGAATTTTTCTATTAAAAAATTATGAAAATTTCGGTCAAAAAATCGGGAACAAATTTGGACATCATCTGAAATATTGATCGTTTAACATCAAAAAATATGCAAATGCTTGCCAAAAAATCGATTAATTCAAATCGAACATTAAATGTAAAATTGTCCATTTCCCATTAAAATATAAGTTAATTCCAAACAAAAAATAGATCAATATCACACAAAATTTGGACATTAAATTGAAAAATGTACCTTTTTCAAAAATGGACCTTTTTCACAAATCGGACAACTTCAGCCTAAAAATTGACCTTATCTAGACAAAATTTGGACGTTAAACTGCAAAATTGACCATTTCTATTAAAAAATTATGCAAATTCGTGCCAAAAAATCGATTAAACAAGACAAAATTTGATTATATGTAAAACTGTACATATCTTCTTAAAATATAGGCTAATTCTGATCAAAAAATCGACCAATAACACATAAAATTTGGAAATAAAAAATTTGAACGTTCGCCTGAAAAATTGACCTTTACTATTAAAAAATTATGAAAATTTCGGTCAAAATGAAGAAAAAAACGAGAACCAATTTGGATATCATGTGAAATATTGATCGTTTAACTTAAAAAAATATACTTATTCTTGCAAAAAATCGATTAAATCAAATAGAACATTAAATGTAAAAGTGTCCATTTCCAATTAAAATATATGCAAATTCCGACCAAAAATAGACCAATATCAAACAAAATTTGGACATTAAATTGAAAAAGGCAAAATATCGACCGATATCACACGAAATTTGGATGTAAATTAAAAAATAAACCTATTTAAATATAAGAATTTCGGCCTGAAAATTGACATCTAACTAGTCAAATATGGACGTGAAATTGAAAAATTGATCATTTCTATTAAATAAATATGAAAATTAGGGTCAAAAACAAGTACAAATTGGGACCAAATTTGGACAGTAATCTGAAATATTAATCGCATAATATAAAGAAATATGC
>NW_017259250.1:484016-484353 GCF_001594045.1 Atta colombica
TAAAATTGATAATTGGACCTTTATCAGTTCAAAAAACGGCCAAATTCGTCCTTCAAATTGACCCTTACTATACTAATTTGAACGTTCACCTGAAAAATTGACCTTATCTATTAAAAAATTATAAAAATTTCGGTCAAAATGAAGAAAAAAACCGGAACCAATTTGGATATCATGTGAAATATTGATCGTTTAACTTAAAAAATATACTTATTCTTGAAAAAATTGATCAAATCAAATAGACCATTAAATGTAAAAGTGTCCATTTCCAATTAATATATATGCAAATTCAGACCAAAAAATAGACCAATATCACATAAAATTTGGACATAAAATTGAA
>NW_017259251.1:0-14790 GCF_001594045.1 Atta colombica
TAATCTATTAATATATATTATTTTTGTAAAATTATAAAGTCATTCACACTTCTATAATAAAAATATAACAAGTGTAATAGTTTCATGTATCATATCTTAAACAACATTGTAAATTCTAAATATCGTTCTATAAAATAGAACGTTGCAAAATAATTTACAGAGTTGAACAAGCTCTCGCGGATACAAACGAGTTAAACGCAGAATTAATTTGGCAAAGATACGAAATATTTCACGCGCGATTATCTCGGCGTTCATGAAACTATACAGGAAGAGCCTTGTCGAGCGGAGAATGCATTGACCTTGGATGCGTGCAGAATCGACGAGGCAATTTCATAAGAAGCAAAGGTGAAAGAGAGTGGATCTGGCGAAGGTTTACACGGCCCACACACGATGGACGGACAGGCCGAGCAGTAATGTAGTTCAATTAGTGTTAACTGGACCCGCAATGATTTAGGCGAAGAGTGCGTCCGCCTCATTTCTCGCCAGAAACGTAACATAATTCACAGCCACAATTTTCGCTTTATTACAACAAATTAAATGTTGAAAAATACCTGTACAATTTCCGACAAATTTATCACATATATCAATATATTTTATCATAAATGTATTTTATTTATATTACAGTTTTATTAACAGATATAAAAAGTTTGATTTAACTCTAATTAAATACTACTACTTTCTCTCATGAAATTTGTAAATAAGTACTATAAAACGCGATTTTACAAAATCAAAACAAATCTTTATTTTAAGAATCAAAATAAATTAAAAAATCAATAAGAGAATTGTATTCAAATTTCACAGACGTAATAATAAAACAATCTATGAAATTTTTATATATTTTTATAAATTTTTAAATATTTAGTGCTTTGACATATACATCTCTTAAGAGAAAGAAGAGAAAGAACATATTTTTATGCTCTCCCTATAATTGCAAATTCTAAAAACTTGTTCTATATGAATCGCATTTTTTAGATAAAATATGAATACTTTTCCAGTAATAGCGAACAATGCTGCCAGCATTTTCTAAATTTTCATGCACAAGTTTTTTTGTTATAATTTCAAAACTGCGACAATTCGTGCACGTGCCACGAGACGAGCGTAATTGCAGAATACGAATATGCACACCTGTTCCTGAAATAAACTTCGAACAAGCATACAAAGGTATAATACTTGCATAGCATATTAACGTATGCACTCGCAAAAGTTGTGTTTGATGATTTCCATTGTTTATCTGCACGCTACGCGATGACGATGAACCACACTGTTATCAAGCAATTTGTGTTGTAAAATCGCACACATGTGTCCGCTATCTTTCTCACACGCAAGAAATAAAACTTTGCCAGAATTTGTCCACCTGTTGCGAATATTTGTAATTGAGATGCAATTCTCTCTGCAACTGTCCAAGTTAATTGTTTTTTGTTTTATAATTACGAAGAAAACGTATTATATTTCTCGTTCGCGCGAATTTATAAGGTCAACAGTGACTACCTTTGTAACATTTACGAATCTTCATTAAATTAAAACCTTTGTTTTTACATTTTGTACTTCTTTATATAATTTTAGCCTTTATAAAAAAATAAAATAATCTCTACAATATTGTATTAAAATTTAAATGTAACTATATTCAAAAAACGAATAAGAAATTATATTGTAGCTAAAATTAAATAAAAACAATGAGCTACAAGCAAAACTAGATTTTGATGTCGAAATTTAAGTTTAAATCCATTTGAACATTTGAATTCTTTTATTATTCATTTGAGTCTCTGTATATTTTTTATTGTCGTTTAAAAAGAAAATTAATAATTGTACACAGTGTACTATACGAAGATAATTATTTTAATTGGATATTTTTATTCACTCATTATATTATTTCTTTCATTTTGAGATGAAATAAAGTTTCAATTTATTAAAGATGAATATTAGATATGTACTCTATCTCTGCAAAGAAAATTAAATTTGAAAATATGTTTAATATGTACACTTTAAATAAACTATATACATATGAAAGTTGTGAATAAGATTATATTTTTGTATAATAACATATTTTTGTAGTTTATTTATTTTATTAATTATTATTTTTATTGTTAAAAATGTAAATTAAAAAATGATAAAAAACATTTACATTTTCCTTTTATAAGTACTTTAATTATTCAAAATAATTTATGCAAAGTTTCATTACGATTCACTGATTACAGAGATATAGAATTAATAAATATTTTGTTTATTTATACTGAACTAATTCATGCATCGCAATGTAATTCTACGTAAATAATCCTAAATACATAATGTAGGTACTTATTTTCATAATTTATTTTATAATACATTTCCATATATTTTTATTAGAGCACAGATTTAAAAAATACTATTTATTAAAATAAGATAATCCAGATAGTAAATCGTCACCAAATTCGTCGTGTTATTTTTAAACTTGATTTAGAATAATCTATAATTTTTTCCACAATTTTGTTATAATTTTAAAAATCATCCTTATTAATATTGCCATCATGGAGAGAAACCTGAAATAAGATTCGAATTACAAGATTTAAAATGCCCATCAGAGGATTATTTCATAGCTTCTGAAAATAGTTTTAAGATAGACACGTAAAATACTTTCTAAAAGTGAATCAGTATTATTACTGAAAAACAATAAATATTCGCCGATGATTACATCAATCTAGATGTAAAACTGAAATCATTAATAATACTGATTCTCACTTTTAGAGAATACAGCTTTCTCTATCATCATTTCAAAAAAGCGACACACTTCGACTGAATAAACAATCAGTGAAATAATCACATTTGACAACTACCGGAAAATTTACGTGCATTAATTAAGCTGCGAGGAAAATGCTGCAGTATAAGCGGTAGCCATTGCGTTCGTTTCTATATTTTTATCGTGGCGAACTATCCACCCCATCAAAGGATATATATTTAGCTATACGTGCTCGCAAACTATGAATCATCTTAGCAATGACATTTTCTTATAAATTTTATGTAATATCCGTTAATTATCTCAGGCATAGACTTAACCTAATTAATCTTGCTCTACTCTGGCCTAAGCGGCGGAGAAAGGAGACAGGTTATATCGCACGAACTTCTAAGAGCAATTATCGACGTTGTGCACGACTCCAGCGGTGTATTAATAAACAGTTGCCTCGTATTAAATCGCACTTGGCGCTCTGTTCCCACGTTAACTGACAATCAATAAATTTCAATATCGTATCGCTTCGTCTATTCTGTAGTTGCAATGAAACAACAGGATGTTCATTATAATGAAGATTTTAACCGTTGCATATATAATATTTTATATAATATTTGTATTAAAATCGATCCACTTAAGGACGTTCTCTGACTGCAGTTGTGCTCAACCTAATGAGCACATTAGTGCTCACCATTATGAAAATTTTTATAAAAATTTATTTCACTTTTATATAGTATAAGATTCCATAAGTATTAATGTGTTTATACAAGTTTTTTTATATAATATAAAATGCCTCCCGTCTTCGCTACTGCTGATCGAAAAAATAACGACTTTACTTACTGTGTTATTTACTTTGAATGATTTCTTAAAAACAAATATCGGAAGTCATATTCAGACAAATTTCATATTATTCCTTGTGACATCAAGTTTTACATCTCATTATTTCAAAAAAATGGTTAAAAAAAACTTTGTTACAGAATAAAAAGACCACTTTCGAATAAGCTTTAGATAGGGATCCTATATATTATTTAAATTCAACTACTCTAGCTTCAACTTTAAAGAGGAATATTTCGATTTTTAATCCTGCTCCGGATATTGAGGATTTTAAAGCACATATGTTCAGAACACTAGAACAAGCTTATTCTGTAGTTTCTGAAGTTTCAAAAAAACCTAAAGAAAATAGACTTTTTCGGAGAACGTCCTTAACCAGGATGACGATCGATTCGGGGTTCGGACGCGCGAATGCGTTAATTTCTAACGTTGACAGACGTGAGATCGAAGGCGGGCTAACGGGCGAACGATTAATAAAGATGCGCGGGCACGCATGTCACCGGATATAAGGTGCCCACACGGCCCCCATCGGCGTATATCGTGCGTTGCGTGCTCCGACACCGACAGCGACGCAATCGATGCTGACTCGCGCCGTACATATACATGTGTTTGTGTATACACACACACACACACACACACACACACACACACATGTGTGTACACTGTATACATGTGCATCGAATGTACGAATCTGCGCACGCCGACGCAAAACACGCTCGCACGCGCGCGTTCCGCTGCACGCGCGTGTGTTCCGCGCGCGGATCGACGGACTAACGGACGTACATATGGATAGGCGGGATGGATGGACGGACGGACGGATCGACATACAGCACAGCACGCGCATGAATATGTAGGATGTCTGGAGAGAAAAAAAAGAAGACGGAGGGAAAGAGTGGGGACGGCGAAAGACCCGGCGTGCATAGTAATCGGAGCCGCGTCATGCCAATAACATCGCGCCGATCACCTAATGTCTGATCGATAAATCCGATGGAGTTTTTCCTTACTTCGCACCGATAACCGCCGCACAGAGGGAGAAAAACATGGGGAGGGAGGGGGGAGATAGATCGGTGATTTACGGGTTTGCTCGTCGGCGTGAGACGAGAGATGGAGGGACAAAGAGAGTGGCAAAATGGAAAAGGGAAAAAGACATAATGCCAAGGGGAGGAGTGAGAGAAGGAGAAGAAAGAGAGAGAGAGAGAGAGAGAGAGAGAGAGAGAGAGAGAGCACGTGTGCATCACGCAGCACACGCGCGCGCGCGAGTGTAAACACGCTACGCCTCGTGCAGGGCGCTGGAAATGGGCAACGGGTGAGGTAAAGGCAGGTAGGTGGAGGAGAAGTTTACAATTTTCTGCACGACGACCGCTCGATCGTTCAAATGCCAATAACGTTGCGGATGCCAATTGCCGATAATTCAAGGTGTACCTGCCCACGATAACGCGCGCGAGAAAAAGAGAGAGAGAGTGTGTGTGAGAGAGAGAGAGAGAGAGAGAGAGAGAGAGAGAGAGAGAATCGATCAGTGCTGACAGATCGTTAGGTACCGGATGATGGGCTCTCAGTTTTAACACTGAAGAGACACGCCAAGAATGACGGAGAGAAGGAAAGAAAAAGAGGGAAAAGGAAGAACCGCAAGACTGTTTGCGAAACTTTCTGGTTTTCGTGAAATCGTCGCTTCGAATATTTGTATCACAATTGGGAGAAAACGTTGCTGGAGAATCGCTGAGCAATAATGTAACGATTGAAACCAGATTCACGAAGAGGACTCGAACCCGGAGTGGCGCAGCACGACGACGCGATAAGAGAACGATTTTGCTATCTCGATCGCGCAGGTGGTTCGCGATATACGAACGAAACGAGACCACGAATTACATTCGTCGTGGCCGGCTTCGCGGTTTCAACTGCGCATTTCGACGACGCGGCAAAAAAAAATATAATTGCGTTAACGAATAACGAGTTTTTTTTCCCCTCTCATTCGGCTATTTCTCGAGAGAGTTCTCACCTTTCTCCTCATCTCGTTGAAGCTTCGGTTTTAAGCGTAATAGAATTAATTCCACATTTTCGCCCGACGCCTGCAATTAATTTAATGATAACGCGCCGCGTGGAAGATTTTTTTTTCCTGCTTTCTTATTCCCAGAGTCGGTTTCCCGGCGGAAAAGGCTTTTTCCCGCGAGCAGCGTCAACATTGTTTCCGCATACGTATATTTTTAAAAGATGAGACCATAATCTTGTACCTCTGCCGTATCCGGTAATAGATAATTTTCCTATAATGAGGTAACCTCGATGCGCCTTAATTACATTTTAAAAGATACAATGTTTTTTTTAATAAATCGCCGATCTATTTAACATAGAAAATTGAATCAGTACTTTATTAAAAGCCCTAGATTTCTAGAGCTGCAAATCATGAGAACCTATTCCTCGCTGAAAAGCAAACAGTGTTAATTCTCTTTTACAATTTATTAATAGATCGGAATCGAGTTAAGAAGATTTCTCATCCAATTAACAATGTAAATGCAAAAGTTTCCAAAGGCGGTCAATATTCTTTCAATTTACATTCAATGTTTCGTCCATCAACGAATCCACAATTTCGTTAGAGGATTAATTAATAAACGTCATCATGAACTTTTATCGCTCTAGGAAGGATGCTGAAGGGAGAAAAAAGAGAGAAATATTTCATGCGCACTTACCGAGCATTTTGCTGAGATCGGCATTGTGGAGATCGGGATTCTCATCGGCCAATTTCTTGCGCTCGACCTTTGCCCAGACCATGAACGCGTTCATCGGGCGACGTATCCGTTGTTCCTTGAGGCTCCTCTGGGCGGTGCCGCCGCCGGGATGGCACATCTTCACTCCTGCGGGAATCGGCGAGATACCTGGTTGGTACTCGAGCGACGGGCCGGAGGCCAACCACGGCATATCCTCGAGCCGCTGCTGCGCCGGGCCGGACAGCATACTCGGTATCTGCTTTCAGGAAATGGTACATTCCATCAGATATACCCTCGTGGACGTCCAACGTTTATTTACCCAGCGACGTGTTTCAACAAGTTTTTAAACTACCTGTTCGAGTTTTAAGCGATGCGGTATAAAAACGAGAAGTTGTCGATTGAAGTATAAAGATGTCGAACGGTATATAAATTTATTTGGCCAACAACCATTGTTAAAATACCAAGCGATGACTAATCACAAGATTACAGATTCTATAACGGAGTGTGGCCAAGAACGATTTGTCAAAATCCTACAAGAGAGAAAGATATATGTACATATACTATCTTCCTATGTATACATATCTCACTCTATAACTTGTACTGTCTCACTCTGCGTGGAAAGAAACGATTAGCTGAAATATCTAAAAGTTTAGATAGATACAGATCTGAAAATAAATTTTGTTGGATTATCAAAATAGTTATACGTAAAATACTCAAACTGATTGTTAGAATGTCAAAATTTTTTACAGCATTACTCATCGTGCTTAAGATTTCTACGTAATTATTTTGATAGTCCAACAAAATTATTTTCAGATCTGTATCTAGCTAAATTTTTAGATACATCAGCAAAATAATTCTTTCTGTGTGTAATCTCAACTAAGATTATAGAATGAGAACTCTCGTAAAATTTTGACAAAATCGCTCGCGGTTAAACTTTGCTTAGGATCTCTAGACAAGACGAAACGTGGGATTAATGAATCGATCGCGTTCGCATCAAATACATATTATATGATTTTGCTATCGTTCCCTCTAGCTATCATTGTTCCGCGCGGCGGTTCGACTTTGTACTCATGCATTCGTTTTCGAATAGTTGTACACGTGCGTTGCTGTACGTTGCTGAATGCTTTACGTAGGTGTGTTTACAACAACGTCGAGCGCAAGAATGTAAGTAGTACACGGCCTGTGCAACGCGAAAGCGCAAATATCTATTTCGAGAACTATAGACTACACAGAATCCGAAATGGAATCGTAACGCCGTACCGAGATGATTTGGGTGTCGATGGGCATCGAGCTGTCGTTGCCGTCGATACCGGAGTCGATGTCGTAGGCTCTCGACGTGGGAGTTGCGTAAAGCGACGAATGAAGCGCCAGGAGGCCGGGGGAGCCGCCATAACCGCTCACCGCCGGTGGTGGTGTCACCTCACCCCTGTCATAATTGTCCAGCATTCTGCAAAAATCAAAAGAGAATGTGTCCAGTTGTATTCCATGTCTTGCCATCTCCTCGATCAAATAAATAATTTATCTCTCTAAATCTGAATCAATGGATAATCACTAAATATGTTACTGATAATCAGCGAATTAAATGTGAGATATCTAACCTAGTTAATCTTTATTATGTGATGTAACTAACTTTGTTTTAGTGCTTAAATTCAATGAATGGTATTGGAAAATTGAAATTAATATGCAAATATTAATATTTTAATTATATAATGCTCAAACATTCATCCTTTTTTAGTTGAACTTCACTTAATCAGTGCTAAGTATGCCACTGGATAATTAATGATTATTCACTGATTCAGATTTAGAGAGTACTTTATGCATATTTATTATTCAGTCATTGCGAAAGTGTTCACTTATATATTAAAATACGTAATAAAATATGGCTCAAGTAATATAAAATTAAAAAAGAAATAATGTTGAAAAGGATTACGAGCCAAATACAATAAAATATCATATTAATGATATATTATATATGGGAAAAAGTTCGTTTTTCCCGTTAGATGGCATTAAAAAAACGCCACGAACTTTTTCTCACACCTAATATATATCTATAATATAAAAGTTACAAATGAATTTTATATATTATTTACATTTTATAAATTGTTTAAGACTAAATTGTTGAAGACTGATATAACGGGTGCACAGCTTGCTTGAACTGGAAATTATATATTCACAAGAAGTAGTATTATTATTCAGGCACAAATTATTCGCGTTAACTGAATATAGCATTTTTTTTTACTAATGTTATACAGAATATAATTTAAATAACGCCCATTAATTATACAGTGCTATTCCTAATAAAAAACTGAGATGTAAAATTAATGTATACACAGCTTTAAGATATCTTTAAGAGTTCTTGAAGAAAAAATATTTCAAAATATTTCACAAAGAAAAGATATCTTATACATCGATTTTATGTCGTTTATCCGGCAATATTTGGAAATTAATATCTCGTTACTGTTGCGAAAATTGCAAAATAATACAGGACTTTTCAACTTAGTTTTTTATTAGGAATAGCTGTATGATTAATGGACATTATTTCAGTTACACCCTGTATATTATTGTTTATATTATTGTTTATATCTTACATACTTTTATGTATTACTTTTGAGATTTTCAAGTATTTGAGACTTTTGGATATTTTTTCAAGAGATGCCAAAGGATTTGCGGATTACCGTATTATGTATTACCGTATTATATTACATTTTTTATGTAATATATTTTTACATATTATTTTTTCGTTATAATATTTTCTTTAACGCTCTTTACACCATGTTTTTCCGTTTTGAACGGAATACGTTTTCTTAGGACAGGTAAATTACAACTGCTGTATCACTTTGCTAACTTTACATAATCGTGTTTTGTCGAGATTATGTTACCTGGCGACGTCTGTTATTTTTGGGATGTATCCGCAGTATTGCTGTAATCTCCATAGATACAATATATTATATACCGCACGCATAAAGTCAAATTGAATGTCATAACGGACACCAATATCTATTATATATATCTGATCCAATAGCGGGCGATCTGGTAATAGTTTATTGATCGTTCAACGGAAAGCACTCGTATTGTACGTTCGCGTGCGAATGCAATCGAATGCAATCGCGATTCGCCGAGGAATAAACCATGATAAGCCGCGGCCGAGACGCTAGGAGTCCCGATACTCCCGATCGATTCGAACCGGCATAGGCACTAACATTCTCGACGACGATGACTCCGTGTTCCTCCGACGATCGCGGTATCACCGGTACAAGCTGCGCCCAGTAGTAATTGACTCCGGCATTTCTCTCGATCTCGAGAACGAGCGAATGAAATCCCGTGGGTCGCTCTCGTGCCTGAGCGGCCGATTGATCTGTCAACCGTTCCGTTAGGAAAAGAGTTGATCGACATGAATGAACCATTCAAGGCCACTTAATGGAATTCCCACGATTGTCCTTAAGGCATTATGCGACCGTGCGCCGGGTATAATAGTACGAACAGCTGTCTGTCGCGCGCAAACACACATTTTCGCAGCTTCACACATACATATACAGTGTTCTAGGCAAATCGTGCTGAACATACCTAATGCACATGTACAATGTTCTGTGAGTATGTGCGTACGTAATACGTTGCGCGCGAGTGTTCCATATAATGGCCATTGTTTCATTCGGCGTTTAGCGAGATGCTGCGACGCACGTCGGTCAAATAAAGAAAAATAGAAACGCATCGGCCGGCATTTTCATTCAATAAACCTCACGCCGCGTCGGTTAGGTGCGAGCGTTTTTGTCACCCTTTATACCGGAGGAGAGAAACATAGTTATAAGAAAGAAAGAGAGAGAGAGAAAGAGAGAGTCACGTTTCCATCGCTGATAAAACCGCTTGCTTCGACGTATCGAAGTATATCGGTCCGATACGATTTACGGCTACCAAAGAGAATTCATGTCGCGATGAAATAGATTGAGATTTACGTGAAGCGTTTTAGAAAATGTTCCAAAGTGCGAAAGACGAATTTGATTACTCTGGAGATGATACATTGCGTGAGCGCAGATTTGCGATTACAATTAAAAATATAACATAATATAAAATAAGTTATAAACGATCTTATTTCCGCGTTACAGCGAGCTTCGTTTGTTTCAGCGAGATATTTCTCGGATGGACGATTCTCTAACAAACGAGCTAGTCTCGCAGATCTCATTACCCGCTATGAACCCGTTGAATTTTTACATGTAGAATCGTTTGAAATTTGTTGTCTACGGAACACAGTCAACTGACAACATATTCTGTCGTTCGATCGAGCGAGCTTTCCAGCAGATCCAAGTAACTTGGATGTGACAAAAGGATAACGAGATTAAGATTACAGACTTGAAACACGACAGGTCTTTATATTGAGAATCTACTATGAAAATAAACAAGCATGGATAAAAAACGAAAACAGTTGTAGTTTCGAAACAAAGCGAAATCAGACATATCTTTATGAATCGTAGACGTAACATAGGTACTTCTAGATTATTCATTCCTATGAAATTGTCATTATCGGAAAAGAGTGGAGTAGCTTGATTCGTATCGCTTCTCTCTCTCTCTCTCTCTCTCTCTCTCTCTCTCTCTCTCTCTCTCTCTTCCTCTTTTTTTATTAAGTTAAAAACAGATATGATATATATGATTAAATGCAGGCTATTTTTTTTTTAACGAAGTACACATGCTAAGATTGCGCAATACCTTATCTATATCTACTTTGTCTATTTTCTATAAACTTATTCCATTGTTTTCAAGTGTCAAATCTCTGATACATTAAGACTACAGCATACAAATAAATTTAAGTAATATATAAGATGTAAACAAATACATATTTTAAATTTGCTGCTGATTACGTATTTTTGTGTGCCGTTTGATATAATCTAACGCTTTCATGTGATAGACAAAAGAAAATGAAATAGATATGCGTCTTCGATAGTAATAGAACTTGTTTATCAACGCATTTCTCGCAAAAAGAATCGTGCAACGAGATACAGAGATACGATACGAAATTAAAAGCCATTAAGAGCCGCAGTCAGGATTCCCCCGGGTTTCGTCGGCGTCGGCGCAGCTGCACCACCCACGCGTATGATAGATACGCCACTGCCTTCAGCATTGTTTCTTTAATGATTCATGTCGGGGTGACTGCACCAGGAGTAGAGGAAGCAGTCTCCAACCGCGAATGCAATGAGCCGCGCATCGTTCGTTTCGAAAATATTAATTCGCCAGGAGTCATTGCCGGACGCTGATGCATCGACGGGCGTCGCGTGTATTAACGTCGCATTCTTTGTCAAACTTTGCACTCGTGACGATGAGACACGCGTCATTGCAGCTTCGCGGAACAGCTAGTATCGTCTCGTTCGCCGATTCGCGCTAGATAAGATCTGCGAATGATAGTGAAAAGATAGGGATGAATGCAGGGTTGCTGTAAAATTGGAAATCAGGAAAATTAAGGAATCATCTGGGAAATTAAGGAGGTCAAGGTATTTTGCAAAATTTTTTTTGAAAAGTTAAAATTATTGGCTTTAAAGAAGTTTAATAATCATACCTGCGTAGTTTTAAAATACTACCATCAACTGAACAATTAAAAAGCAGTGTCAGCAACATTAATTTATATTATTATGTTAAATTAATTTTTCAGTATTACAAAAATATTTAAAAAATCAGTTTCTAAATCAGAATAGAAATATCAAAAATTTCAAGATATTAAAAGTCAAGAAAAATCACGAAATTTTGTCCAGAAACCAGGGAAAAGTTTACAGAATTTAAGATGAGAAATTTGTGACAACCCTGTTAATATTAGAAAAATCGGATTTGACGATCCTCTTAGAAGGACTCTTAGTAAGAGTCAAGTTGGCATTTTTTAATGAAATAAAAAGCACATTTTTTTAACCATTTTATATAATTGACAATTTTTTTACTAAAACTAAGAACATGAAAAATGATGAAAAGTCAAAAGGATATCATTTGGAAAATAGTTATATTAATTTAAATTTCGCGAGGAGCCAAATTGGCTACCTCAGTCCTTCTAATGTTAATAGAATTCGCGTTAATTTACGCGATATATTATGAAACGCACCGGCGTGTTGCACGCGCGGTTATCGTTCGTGCGCGATGTTTACTACCCGTAGCGAAACGTGCTTGTAACCGTTTAATCGAACGACGCGCGGAGCGAGTTAAGTCCCAGACGAAGGAAACGACGAAAGAGTTCTCTTTCCGTTCTCCTCTCCAAAAATCTCGGTCCTCGAGCGAGTACTCGAGACGATGAGACGTTCCGCAATGCGTGTCAAGGAAAAACGACAGTTATCCTTCCACACGCCGACGCGCGTTACAAATAGCTCGAGAGGAACCGCCGGGCCGCGACCTGGAGCGGCAGACACGCCGCGCCGCACGCACGTCAGACTCGGCCGAGCAGGGAGACAAAGAACAACAGCCGCGCACCGGCGGCGATCCCCTAAATCGGCATGTCCGTTGAGCCTCATGAATCTCCGCCGCGGCTCCTCTCCTTCGCGAGGAGGAGGAGGAAAAAGCACCGGTGTGTCCTGTGCACGGTTCGGCACGCAGAGCAAACAGGCAGCGATGGCGACCGGGTCGTTCTGAGCACTCGAGCCCGTTCCCTTCGTCATTCTCCTCGTCACCGACACACTTGTTCGCCGGCTAAATTGTTCTTTTCCCTCCTTCCCCTCCAATGAAAACCAAGGGAGACCGGGGGGGGGGGGGGGGGTGTCTTCGCGGAGAGAAGTAAGGAGAAAGCTCTTTCGACCGCGCGCGAAGCGCGACCTACGTGGCGGCGCGTTTTATACGACGACGTATTTTTATTCAAATAATCGCGTCGATCGAACACACCCTTGCATTGCCCGACGACGAGGCGATCTGTATTCGCGTCGATACGCACACGAAACGCACGCGTGGCGCCGATCACGCGTCGCGTAAATCGATTATGATGGTGGGTCGCGTCGCCGATCGAAAATTTTGTTCCGTCGATGCTTAACGTAACGTAACGATATTATAGATTCGATTTAGATATAGGAGAATTGAAAATAGGCTTATAGATCTTAACAAATCGTGCACGACGGAATTCTTCGCGTTCGCGAGCGAACGGGGACGCTTGCGCGAAGACTGTAATTTTATATAAGCCCCTGATTAAACTTTTAAATCGAATGCCCAATGCGGTTCGTAAGCGGTTGGTAAGCGGAAGTGACGACCTCAGCCGCTCACCTCTGCACTACTAACGCTCCGGCGCGTTTCAGATTTGAGAACGAAGAAAGCGCATCCCCGAAACCTTTACGGATTGTTTAAGGCTGCGGAACGGACGCCGCGAACTCCGTCTGTCTGTCCGTCCGTCCGTTCATTCGTTCGTTCGTACGTACGTACGTCCGCTATATCCATCCCGCCGTATACCCTTCTTTGACCTCCGAGCCAACGGTGGAGCCATTACGTACGACTTCCTGCGACCGAGTAAGGAAGAATCGAAGATTTCTACACGGCACCTCACGGGAAGAGGTGTCCGCGCGCGCGATACCACCAGAGATACCGTCGAGCGACGAAAAATTCCCAGGCTAACTGCGAGGACGAGGTAAAGCGGCTCTGCTCGAGCCCGGTATACGGTTGCGTTAATTGCGGAACTCGTGTGTCGTGCCGCACTCGTGGCACGTAACGGTTCATAAAAATCCCACGAGTATTTCTCTGACTCGAACCGCCTTTGATGGCGACCTCGAGATTTTTCGGGAAGCGCGCGATGATTCGGAAAACGAGAGCGATTAATGCTCATTTCTAGTCTCTAAAACTTTTATATCCATTTCCACCAACTATAATCTCGGTTCAACTTACTCTGTCTTTTTCTAATCTTTAAAGATAAAGATTAGAAAAAAGACAAAGAGTAAGTAGAAATAGGCATTAGAGTCATCACTCTGAAGAATGAAATCTCATTCTTCTTTCAAAACTGATTCAATTTTCATTCTTTAAAGTCAGACTCCATTCCAAAGAATTTAGAGAATATCAATATAAATTAACTTTAACCTCAGTTCAACTTACTCTTCATCTTTTTCTAATTCTTCCAATCAAAAAAAGATGAAGAGCTAATTAAACCGAGATTAAAATTAAACATTAATAGACAACAGGCAAACAATGAATTATCGATATGGGTGACAAATTGTAGTTTATTGTCGAATAAAATATGTCAATACGCGCGGAATTATGCGAAGACGATATCTTTCATACCTGGTCGTCTCGATGATTGCAATGTTTTTTTAACGAAGTGCGCTTGTTTGTGGGAAGTAATATCCGGTATTTGTCATACCGGGACACTTAGCCGTCTTAATTCGTTAATCCACGCGGCCATTGTTTGCAACGATGCAAATTTATGGTACGTGGCTGCAAATGAGTTTCGATTCATCAACACGTCGCCATTATGTTTAATGCACTACAGATTAGTACACTGGAAAAAAATGTGTGTATGAAATTTTATCAAATAAATATTTGCTCAATAAAAAATAATACTCAAATCACACAAATTAATGATTCTTGTACTAAAATGTTTACATTTAATAAGTATCTAGTTTTATA
>NW_017259251.1:14890-17937 GCF_001594045.1 Atta colombica
AACCGTTTATGTACCTGCGAAATCCAAAGACCGACTGTTCGATCGCGGTTCAAGTTTGCTACCTCGGAGTCAATGTAGCCACCTCCGTTACGTTTATAATGCAAATATGGATCTATTATCTCGGTGATCTTTCTCTTAGTATTCGCTACAGATCGCAAAAACAATGGTGATGGCATTTAAAACGGAACCTCAGCGTTCTTTTCGCACATAATGGATTCGAAAGAATCGTTTAATTAAATAATACAGATTAGAGTCAGACAATTGCAACGGCAATAAGCGCGCGCGTCTTCCTGTGTGTCGTGTCGTGTCATGTATTTCATACACGCTTCAAATAACTATAACTTATATTAATCCGTAATTAACTGCCAGTCATTACTCAATTGTCAAGTCACCGATCTGAGTCATCGCAATCGCAGGGATTACAAGGTAATCCTCGACGACATACGCATTACATGCCAGGGGTCACGCGACGTCACCATTCCGTAATCATTTCCACGATTTTGCATTGAGACGCCGAAACAAAAAGCTAGAAATAACAAATAACTTCATTTGAAACTCGAGTGGAAAATCCAAAACGTCGCGCCGCCGCCGCCGCCGCCGCCGCCGCCGCCGCCGCCGAGTAAAAAAGAAAATAGCAGTGATTTTCAAAGAGTCCGCGACACTTAGGTATTTCCAGTCCACAAGTACTAAGAAAAACTGAGGCGCGCGTACATTTACCGTGGTGGTGTAGCATATCGTTCGCGGAATTATTGATGTTTCGTTCATATAATCGATGTTTGCAAATTGAGCTTGCCCTGGCTCGATCGACCTGGCGCAATGCCGCATCGTCATATTAATTCTTATTATACGAGAATCAATTCATTCGCGAAGCGATTTACGCGGAGATATCTGCAACAGTTCGTAATTCAAAAATATACGGAGAAATACCTACTTAGATCCGGTTTTTTCTAGTTAATTTGTAATTACGCTCTAAATTTTCTACAGTGAAATCTCACTCCAAAAAAAGCGAAAATACAACCATCCTTGAAAAAAAGTGGAAATATGACAATTTTCAATTTTTTTAGAATGAATTTTCACTTCAAAAGAGTAACATCTCACTCCAAAAACAAGTGAAGTTTCACTCTAAAAGGAGTCACTCTTTTTCAAGTAGTGAAATATTTTTTTCAAACTTTTTTTTCAAAGGTGATTGTACTTTTATTCTCTTGGAGTGAAATTTCACTGCAAAGAAATTTAGAGTGTAGATATAACCTAATGTGTCTAATCACATTTAATCAAAAATTTATCTTTTAAATCGATGAATATCATTACTTAATTCAGATAAAGAAAAGATTTTAAAAGAAAGATGATCGAGAAAGTAAAAGAGTAGACATTTGTCAATCTCGACCATTCTAACTCTCAAAGTTTCCTCATAAATATACGAATCAATCAATGAGTGAACAATGTTATTATAGCGTGCTCTAAATTTTTGGGAGTAAATTTCACTCCAAGAAAAGTGATAGTTGCGCCAGTCTGGCAAGAAGTGAATTTCTTAACCTAACCTAAAAAGTCAAAAACTTTAATGATATATTATATCTCGCTTCGCAAGACAGAGCGACATTTTTTTCACATTCGTTTGTTTTGTGCAAAAACACGTCGAATAAGTCTAATCATTTTTTAATTAGATATAAGTCTAATCATTTTTTTAATTAGATGGGAGGTTAAACTTAACACTTATCAGAGTGAAATTTTAGTTCCTCCCTTCGAAGAGTGAAATTATTCACTCTTTACATAAATTGAAAATTGACTCCCATTTGGAGTAATTCTTCACTCTCTAAGAGTGAAAATTTCACTCCTGTCGGATTGGTACAACTATTACTCTTTGAAAGTGAAATTTCATTCCCAAAAGTTTAGAATGTGACGCGATATTAAGCGAGCTCGCGACGAGAATCCATCAGCGGCTTAGCGTAAACGCAATTATCTCTCCAAAGATATTAAAAATAAATAAAACACTAAACTATTCCTAATTAAATTTAACCGAGAATTAAACACAAACTTTATATTCTACAACAAACAGAGTAAGTTTCAATTGACCAAAACTCACGAATAAATTGTAAATATGAAGCTTGCAAGACTTTTGCGTAAAGCAATTGCAGGAATATCTAATATTCGCGTGCATGCGTGCGTGCGTTCATGTAAAATAACGTGACATGGTACGCGATCCGTGCGACGGCCGAGAGCAACGAATGGGAACCGGGCGGAACCATTTTAATAGAGCTGATTTTCGTCGTCAAAGGAAGTAGTTTAAAGATTCGCCTCATTGTGATACCTTCGGACACGAAATTTTTGGCGTACGCGACGTACAATATATGTTTGTATCAATAAATTGAAATCAGAATGAATTAAAATGTCTCTTTAATTCTTCATCTGCAACTCACATTCTTACTTCTTCTATCCAGTTCAAGTTTTCTTTACTGTTTTAGATTTAAAAAAAAATATAGGAAAATTTAGGGTTACTCTTTTGTTATCTCTATTACATTATCAAAGTTTTTTCATAAGATATTTCAGAAGAACTCCGCGCTCTTTTATTTGGAAATACATTGAGAGTGAAACGTCGCTTGTACTAAAAAAGACCCAGATTGCAAACACAGAGTTAAAAGAATATTAAAAAAAAACAGCTCGCAACGAGTCTTTTTTTTCTTCTTTTCACATTTTGCATCTTCCGTCGTACCGTGTTTGACTTGGTCGATTTCGCAAATACACAGTTGAAGAGCGACGAATGTTAAACGCGAAATTCTCGCAAGTACCCCACGAATGTATCGTCGTAAGAGGGCACAAGCAAATAAGACTGCGGGCAAACGAGATAAGAAATAGCTGAAATTATACGATACGTTAGAAACGCATGCCGGCAGCGCGCATGCTATTTTCCCAACCTCCTCCTTAGCAGTCCCATCCCAGAGGATCGAGGAAAGAGAGAGAGAGAGAGAGAGAGAGAGAGAGAGAGAGAAAGAGAGTGAGATTTTTACCTTTTATCCTCTTTGCTTTCGCAGTACGACGTAATGATAGTGAAA
>NW_017259251.1:18037-20678 GCF_001594045.1 Atta colombica
AGACGAGAGGGTTGAGAGAAACGCACGTCCGCGTCGCCTCGCATATATTCGCCCTCCTCGTTCCGAGGGACTCGCGCGGATCGGCGATAGCGATTGGCGATTATGTTAACCAAACACGCGCGGTACACGCCCCTGCAATTTGCCTTGGGATCATCTTCCCCTAATCGCCGCGCTAATAACAGGATTACGGGGGTCCTGACCGCGCGGTACGTATACTTATCCCTAATTCGCCGTATCGTTATTAATATATACGATACAATTGAGAACGGGGCCCGGGCGCCCCCCTCCCCTCCCCTCCTTACCCGCGATAAGTCCTGCGATATGTGCACATATACGTGTACATATATGGGGAGCCCCGTCCACACGTATTCTCAAACCGCCGAAATGCGGGCTCTTCGTTACACTGTGTGCATCGTTGGAAAATTTGTGTGAAATTTAACATATTTCATGTGGAAATTTAACATATCTCAAATGGTCCGGTCAAATTTTCATGTTAAGTTAACATAAGTTGAATAGTAACATAGATATATTGTGCAAAAAATTATCACAAAAAAGGCGATGCAGTTAGTAAATAAATTATGGAAGCATATTTTTATATTTATTCAGCAATAGTTAATATTTATCATACGTTAAATTAACACGTATTTCATTCATTCATCAATCGAAAATTTATGTTTTAAAAAATACATTATTTTTATGTTACCTGTTCACTTATTCGTAAATTGTGTGATTGTGACGCTAAAACACTATTGAAACAATATTGAATATCAATTTAACAGACAATATTTAAATAATATAATCATATTAATGTTAAATTGATACTTGAGAATACGTTAAAAATTCAATATAAAATTTTAACAAGAACGTAAGTGGATCGTTTCCAAAATATTTTTTACCCTGTAACGTACGTTCCTCTCTTCATTTTCAACGACGTATTTTATTTCGAAAAGCCGCTCGAGTTCACGACAGTGCGAACTCGCATCTAACGAAGGTGCGACGATCCGATCCGATCCGATCGCTCGCGAGGTACGCATCAAATTTATTACACCGCCGGTGTGCGGATATTCATGAAATAAATATGAGAGGGATAGGAAAAAGAAATGGACTTACGTGTAGTGCGAATAAGACGGGCTGGCTTGATCGATGAGAGCGGCGGTTGACAAGCCTTGCGCGATGGCAGCCGAAGGATCCCTAGCTGGCGAGGAATTCTGCGTCGCCGCTGCCGCCGGTATAGCGTGATGGTAGCGCTGGCACATTTCGGCCAAGTTCCACCCATGGGCATCCATATATTAGCACTGCTTCGCTTTTCTTTGGCGTACCATCCATTTCACACGCGTTGCGATGCACACTCTCTCTCCCTCTCCCGGTTCTTCCGTTTTTTTTCCCCCTTTTTCTTTTCTCTTCTCTCAATAATTCACTCGCGTTCTACGTCTCTATGTGTGAGGTAAAAACTACACTCGCGACAACGATGATGTACAACGTCCAGTCGACGGGGACGTCCTGCGTGCGCCGCGATTCTCCGATGACTTCGCCTCGCCTCCACGCAGGCACGCGCACCGCCTGTTAATCAGGAAAACAAATCCATTTACTTGGCCGTTAACGACACGCGTATACTTATTTAGAGAATGATCGAGAGACGCCGTTTAAAAAAAGACTTCATGCCGACAACCGTTATGAATTTAAAATGAAGTTACGTCTGTCTGTATCACACTAGCGATTGACAATTGCAACTCGCAACTCTTTTGACTAATCAAAAAAGAACTGCTAATCAACTCCTTTCTGATTGGGTCAAGAGATATAAACATAGACGCAATCGCCAATTTGTCATTAGTCAGCACAAAAGCTTGCATTTTCAATGTTAATATGCAATATTGCTGGAATGTTACAATGTTGCTGCAATATTGCTGAAACGATCTGTGCTGTATGGGTAGCGTGATACGGACATTACCTTTATCGGCGGGCGAATGCATGACGGAACAAATAATTATTGTAAATATTACGAAACAGCAAGAAAAGAACGGTTTTGCTGAAGTATTTAAATATTTAGTTAGATATAGATCTGAAAATATAACTTTGTTGTTGTTGGATATTATTAAAATAATTATGTAGAACGTTCAACTGGATGTTAGAATGATAAAACTTTTTTTATGACATTGGTCATCATGCTTGAGTTTTCTATCGTAATGATGGCCTAACAAAATTATTTTTAGATCAGTAGCTACTTAAATTTTTAAAAGCTTTAGCAAAGTCATTCTTTCCGTATGTACTAACATGTCACAATCGTGTGACATAAAACTTCGCTTACGGAAATGAAAAGTTGTAAAAAAATAATGTAGCAAATACTTGTTTGACGCGACGCGACGCAAATTATTTGGTGCAAAAAACATGAATGTTGGTGAATTCATGAACTTATGAAATTAGTTTCCGTTGCTGTCCATTCGATTATAATGAGATTTTAATCATTCGCGTTATTGTGGCGAATTTATAAAATGTTCTCCAGCAAAGTTTACAACTTCAATGACTTTCAAATGCGCGTTCAAATACCTAACGGAACAACTAAATCTCGCGTTACATAACCCTTCCCCCCCCTTTCTCTCTCTCTCTCTCTCTCTCTCTCTCTCTCTCTCTCTCTCTCTCTCTC
>NW_017259251.1:21211-31701 GCF_001594045.1 Atta colombica
CGCGCGCGAATTACCGTCGGACAAAAACGATCGCCAAATTTTTTTCTCGCTCGTGATCGAGGAAATGAACGGCAAGAATTTTCGGGCGCAGGTCGGAAGATCGACAAAGGATCGTGCTAGGATACGTGTTGTTCTTGAGGCCAGTGCAAGATATTTTCATCGCAAAAAGATGGAAATTAAGGTACAATCAAGATATGATTAGAAAATTCCCATGTGTATAATACACCGAGAAAAAGATATTTAAAAATCTATAATATTTGTGATATATAATATTTATTGAAATGAATCCTTATTTAAACACAGCAAAGTAAAATTTTATTTCTAGCAAATAAATCATTCATTTTATTTTTTACAATAAATTATATATATATATATATAAAATAGAAATGTATATTTCTCTCGGCATCACAATTAATATTCTTTATAATCAATAAATATTGAAAATTTCGATTTCTTTCAGAATAACAGAATTTTTGTACTAAACATTAAATTGAAAATATAATGTTTATTAGTGAATTAAACACTTCCCCTATAAAACAAAAAAAAAGAAAAATATTTTCACTTTTGGCTACAATTAAGTACTGCGAGTTGTACTCACTATAAGTAATTCAAAAACAAAATTCCAACACTTATCAATTTTAATGATCTTTTAATGCAGACATCACGACACTTGGAAAAAAAGTGTTATTACTGATAATTTACCGCAATTCTAGCAACATTTCTCGTTAGTTATAATAGCCAAAATACTATACGATCCTTTTTAAATAGAGTTCAAACTTTTTCAATTTTTTAGTACAAAAAAATTCTATTTTGTTTTGATAAGAAATTATAGAATTATGAACAGAGAGAGAGAGAGAGAGAGAGAGAGAGAGAGAGAGAGAGAGAGAGAGAGTGCTACTGGAATTATCATTATTTTTTTATATTAATAGAATAGTATGCTATTTTACATTGTGTAACTTTACGGAGCTACATAAAAAATTGGATTGTGAAATTAGCTCGCTATTTTATTAATATAAAAAAAATGACAGTTCTAGTAGTAGTCATTTTCCATGGTTTTACAATTCCTGATCAAAATAAAAAAAAGCTCCGTATCGAAATGAAAAAAGACACGGCGTATAACATTTTACATTAGCGAAATCATCAGCGATATTCTTGGCTAATTAACTCAAACAACAGATATAGATAAATTCTCGAGAAGTTTCACGATATAACTTGTAAATACCTGATAAATACTCAACGCTACCTGGATCTCCGATGCGGAACCGCGCGGCTGTTTTCTAATTTATCGTTCGTGAATTCGATTCGCGAGTGCGACAAACACAAAGACAATACATGCAAATAAGTGCAGACAAACAAAAGTACGCGCATAAAGAAGCGAAAGAAATGCAAACTTTGTGGTTTTAATTTCTTCAAGAGAGATTAATCGTCGACTATTGAGTTGGGACCGCCGTGCCGTACATTCGAGCCGTTTAAGCGGTCAGCGTTAATCACGCTGGTAACCGGCGCGATATCGTTGTAAAGCGGACCAATCGACAGTAAATTACCGGGCCCGTGCGGTCGGGCTGCGAACGGTAAAACGCCCGCGATTTCCTTCACGAAGGTGGCAATTAAGCGCGAAACGTTACGCGCGAGACGTCTCAACACCGAAACCTAAGAAACCCGATATTCGCGGGGCTCATTACATTCGCTCGATTGCGATGATCGACTCGCAGTCGACGCGCACATTACGGTTTTGCCACGCCTTCCGACAAAATGTAATCCGAGACTCTCCCCGAGAAACTTATCCCTCGAGAGAATTAAGAATTCATAAAGGCCGCAGCGCAACAGACTTTTGTATAATGCTGCGTAAAGCATAAAACATAAGAGAATCGACCAATCAGAATATAAAATGAAGGACTCTGATTCTCTTATGCCTTATGTGTTATACAGCATTATGCAAAAGTTCATATCACTTAACGTAACTTACGAGCACGCGTTCGTAACGATTGTAACTTCGCGCGAGCGACTCGCGTAACAGTGAAATGAGAAAGAGCAATAACAATAACAAAAATAATCTTTCCGTTCTCGAATACACTCGTAGCGCGAGGTCGCGATAACGATGGAGCGAGTTAAACGGCACAATGCGCGTTCGCCGACAGGGATCTCTACGCGTAAGTAAGTATATTGTATACCTGTACGCGACGAAATCGTAAAGTCGTAAAGTCGCACGATGGTTGCGTATGTACGTATATACATACGTGCCACTGACGGAGGTCTCAATCCGCGATACTCACACACGCGTGTACATATACATATGCAACATACACACGTATACAACACTTACACTCATACACTGAGAGACAAAGGCGAGACGCGTAACGCAATAATAATCATAATGCCAGATCGATACAACACGCGATGTTCGCTCGTCGCATCGGCCAGCGAGGATGCCGATGACATGAAAGCGAGGAGGAATGCGCGCGTAACGACGACGACACTTAGATGTTGGCATCAAGAAATCACTAAATTATTAGTTTCTACTAGTTGCTTGTTTCATCCCTCATCCTACCTTCCCGCGATACTCCCTCCTGTGTGTAATATTCGTCACTAAATTGCGTAGACTTGTACACGTAGAGACAGGCGTATGACATGCGTAATCGCGACGAACGCGAACAGTACTTATAATAATATAAATACGTATAACGTAATAAACGCGCGATTATCGCGCGTGGAGAGGCGCACGGATATCTTTCGATAAATCAACGAGAGTATAAATCAATATTACGATGTGCTTTCTAAGTTGCAGTGTTTAGCGTGCTATGAAAGGCAGTTCAGACTATAGAGATTCTGTATTATCAGAGTCTAGCCTCGAGAGATTTTGTCAAAATCCTGAAAAAGAGAGAGAAAAATGTATATATATATATATATATATATACACACACACACATACATACATGTGCTATTGTTAATGTAAAATAAATGTGTATTCTATTTTTTTTATGTGACTACAGCTTTTTATTTTTCCACTTAATTTAATTATTTTTTTTTTGTAATTTTTCTTAATATTTGTAATACTTTTTTCATGCTGTTAAATGCACTCTATAAACTTGTATTAATATTATTTGTTCTAGCGCTTGAAAGGACTCTCTCCTAGAATGCTTAATAAATAAAGCTATCTATGATCTCTTATATCTTTCTCTCTTTCTGTGTTATATAAATATATATGTTACCTTCTATCTGTATGTATATTATCTCACTCTTTTACTAACTTATACTCTCTTCTCTTCTACTCCATCTCACTTATAATCTTAATTAAAGTTATAAAGTGAGATAATATAAGCTAAAGTGAATAATGTATATACAGGGAAATATACATATTTTTCTCTCTTATAAGATTTTGAAATCTCTCATGTAGGGATATTCATGTAGGGATCGCTCGTCCAGATGTTTGATGCTTTCCATTTCTAGACCTATTGTTTCATTTACTATAGTTATAACTTGTTAATATAAAAATTGTATTTTTCTATCTATGGTTAATCACTGATAGTTCTACAGCGAATAACTTTTAAAGTCATCGCAGAATCGAAAAATATCAGAGAAAAATTACGTTTAATTGAAGAAATCGTTTCTTTCGTTGATTTTTTTAAGTTGAAATGAAAATCACCTTCAAAAAAAATAAAAATGTATTTGATTTCAAGAAATTACATTCAAATCAAAGAAAAATTTATTTGATTTCCAAAAATGAAAAGGATCAAATCAAAGGATGCACTAAAAAATAAATTAATTTATTAATTAATCATAGCTAGAAAACAATTTTTATATTAATTATGAAATTAAGATGCACGAATTAAGGTACGTTTAGAAATTCGGGGTATATTGAATGTTATCCTTGTTGTTTAAACAAGAATAAAATGATATTTCGATAGATAACTATACGTTCTTTATTATAAAGGACAGTCTCAGGACAGTTCTTTATTTCTGTCCTTTAAAATTTATTTGTTTCTTCAAATCTCAATTTTGTCCTTTATTTTCCAATATTATCCTTTACTTACTCATTTATTTGACATTGGGAAATTTTTTTCCGAGTTCTTTTCTAAGCGTTCTAATGTTTAATATTATATTAAAGCAAATTTTTATGGAAAATATTTTATAATTTCATGCATATAAATACATACATATTTTTGTTAAATTGTTTATATTTCTTAATTTTTTTAAATTAAATTTATTCAAACTACAATTGTTTTCATTTTTTATTATTTTGAACCTTTTATTATTTCAGATCAAAGATTTGTTCCAATACAGTCGAATCAGTTTCAAACTATCAGAAACCTGTGCATTATTTCAATTTGATTATATACTGTGCAATAAAATTTTATAATGCACAGATTCTTGACAGTCACAAACTGGTTTGAACGCATAGCAACAAAGCCTCACATTTTCAAATTTGTCTTTTATTTTCTTTAAGAAATCCGTCACCGTACATATGGGTTTCTGAACGCAACCTTAACGTCGCGGCAAGTCCTCATAAGGGTACGAATACAAAGGAAGCAAATTTTCTGCTTTCCGGCCAGCGTCAAGTTTCCTTTACACATGTCTACTGTATCCTCGTCTGTGCCAATCGGTGCTGGTTGGAAAGAAGAAAATCTGCTTCCTTTATGCTCGTACCCTAAAACATTGTCGTAGACTTGTTGAACGCATCGTATTTTGCTGAGAGAAAACCTGCTCAGGCGTATCCGTGACGCTTGTCAAAAGAATGAATAACGCGTCAATTACGTCACTAAATTACCACCGAAGTTTCCTTTTGCTATTTGTTCTTTTTTTTCTCTACCACATCTCTACTACATTGTATGTACTACGTTATTTTAATATTATAGGAGTGATTCGTCAGATTAACAGTTTGCGCTCTTCGAACGCGGATTTAGTGATAATGGCGATAGTCGAATTCCTGCATGCGCTCAAGTAGAGAAGCATTATTATTATATGTATAATTGCGACGCTGTCGCCGATCTCTTTGATTCGCGTCTCTCCACGTCGCGGTAAAGCGAAGCCATGCTCATCGATCGCGTGCGCGATTCTATCGTGGATTTTCAGAATTCATTCGCAAGAAAGATTCTGCTTCGTCATCGATATTCGAGCATCGATATTCTCGCGCAGGCCTCACTCGTCAGGAAAGCCCGGTCACAAATCATCAGTCGCTATCCAGATAACATACATGTTGCATAAGATGTCTTACAATTAGAAAACGTTTTTAGGTTCTGAAGTTCGACCAGAATCAGAACAAAAGGAGCCAAAATTTCTTTATCCTTGATTATTGGTGAAATTTCAATCTTTAATCTTCAATCTCATTCGTCAATGCGTAGTCTGATTCCGACCTTAGAAAACGTCTACTTTTTTAGACGTTTTTTCTTGTCTAATAGCGTTGTTTTATTGGCAGAACTGACGCGCACTCAGTGCATTAAAATCATTGTACACTAATTAATAATACTAAATATACACATTGATCTAAATGTAAAAGTGAGATATCTCATAATTGTGTGTGATAAAATGTGTATATTTTATCAAATAGCACAATAAAATGTATTGAGAATTTCGCGGTTTAACTCGTTTTTATTAAACATATATCTTTACATCGATTTGTATATAACGGTTATTTGTATATATAAAATGCACACTGAGTGCATTAGTTCTGCCCATGAAAAACGCTATAAAAGAATAGATGTCTAATATTTTTATTAATGTAAATTAATTTTTATTTCGATTCAACTTTTACTCTTCATATTTTTCTAATTTTAGAATTAGAAAAATGAAGAGCCGAGATTAAAATTAAATTATATTCATAGGTGCTAATACGGCTTTGAATTACTTATATAACATCTTAAGATTGTACTTAGGATGATCTTAATTATAAGAATTGATTTACAATATAAGAATAACTCGTAATATAAGAACCGATGAGTACGACCTAAAAGACATCTTTTAAATATCTTATGCAACATACTATCTGAGTACTAATCGTCATATTATAGAATCTAATTGTTGAAAAAATGTCATTTCTTTGTTTTTTTTCTCTTCTTTATTTATAAAAATTCATCTCGCACTCGGAAATGATATAGGCAGTAATAATTCTTTCTATTCAACCTTCGAAAGATAAATTGAATAAATGTTGTTAAATAAACACAAAACACGTTGTTAAAAATAATTAGAGAGAAAGCTAGTTTCGTTAGAAAAAATTTTAACCTCCATACTAGCGACTCTCTTTTAATATGCAATAATCTAAAGCCGCAGTAAGGCACATGGAAAAAGTAGTAAGGCACATAATAAGCAGTAAGACGTAAACAATAAGCAAATCAACGTTTTTTATTTCTCTAATGATTATATTATTGCTTTACGATATCTACTATGATTGGCCAATTCGTTTATTGCTCACGTCTTACTGCCTTGCTTTTTTCAGTATATCACGAGCTTAATGCTTCTTTCTCTCAACAGATGAAAGGATTAAAGTTACCAAGAGATGGATCTGACAAGAGTTTTTCGACGACGATAATTTTCACGGCGACGTCTTTACGCTTTCGCCAGGCAATGACGATTCTCAAGTTAAATCGATCCGATCGAAACGGGATTATCTTCCGCGGGCGATGGACGGCACGTGAGTACGTCGAGTCTCTAAACCGAACGTTAACGAAGGTTTCACCATCGATTTTTTTTCAGAAAATCGCCTCTACACGCTGCAGCATGCACTTTGTCTCTCTCTCTCTCTCTCTCCCTCGCTTGCTTTCTTTCCCAACCGTTTTTCTCTCTTTCTCTCTCGTTTACGCCCACGCGCGCGCGGCCAACTACGGAACCGGCCGGCGGGTAAGAGAGAGTGTATTTCTCGCTTATTATCCTTTCCTTCGATTTTCTACCGAAGAGAAAAGAATACGCCGAAGGAAGGTGCCGTCTATGTATATTATATGTTTGCGTGTATGTATTGTGTGTGTGTGTGTGTGCGTATGTGTGTGTCGGTGAGTATCGTCCGTATCCGTGACGTGTGACTCACCCGCACACGCGGCCCGATGTACTCGCCGGAGATTTACAGCTCATTACCGATTTCATACCCTGGCGTCACGATCGATCCACCGCGCCGAGCCGATATGGAATCGAGCGGAGTCGAGCGGAGTCGAGCGGAATCGCGCAGAGTATCGCCGTCGTATCGCGTGCCATACCGATACATGAGACCGCGCGAGCGATCAGGTTTCACTCGTGGAAAACGCGCGCACGGTTCGCTCGCGCCAAATGACTTTTCTCTCTCGTTTACCTTTATCGCCTTCCTTCCACGAAGGCCGTTGGACGGCGCGTTTGCCTAGATGTGACGCTGAATGAAAGGATCCAAAAATGCTTGTTTTTTTTTCTCGAACCGACGATAGGAGGAACACCGGAAAGGATTGAATGTGAATCGCGTTGCGTCAAATATTCATGTCACTGTCGAATTACGACGAATATATCGGTGTTCTCATGTTACAGCACAAATGTCTCGTTTAAGAATCTTATTGCGGCGATAAACCGAACACACCAAGGAACGCGAAAGGAGCGTTAACATTCACAATGAGCCGCGCGCGTGTGCGATCCGTCAGGCGTTGCACACCCGCGGAAATGTCAAACGACGAGGATGTTGGGCCTTGCAGCAGCAGCAGCAGCAACAACAGTGGCAGCAGCGACGGCGGCAGGAACGGCAGCGGCGGCCGTCGCTCGCGTGGGAGTGTGACATAATACCACGCTCTGTTCCTGCGCAAGAATCCCTACGGAGGCACTCACCGCGCGGATCTTCCGTGTCCTCTACTGTCGTGTCTACTACTGTCTCTATTCTCGCTTCGATATCCAATAGTTCAATCTCGATCTCACTGCTGTAGGTTAAATAACAACAAGCGCGTTTCGGCACCGCACGCAGCAATTTCGTTTGTGTCACGTGTCCGTCAATCTTCCTCCCGTGGAAGATTCGTGGAAGACACGCGCACGCGGATCAGCTGCAACGCGTAGACGCGCGCGACAGCAGCCGGCCTATCCGTCCCGTCCGGCGTTCGCCTGACTGCGCCTGACTGCCTTGCCTTTGCGGCTTTGCCTCGCCTGCCTGGCCTGGTCTGGGCTCGGGCTCGTTCGCCTCCTGCGCGTTGCCGCGTTCCGTCGTTCCGTGCTACACACGACGACTCGGGCCGAGCGCGAACTGAAGTCAGGCGCGCGCGCTCCGCCGAGGTGAGCGGAGGTGACTTGCTACTCGGGTCCGGCGCGGAGCGGAGCGGAGCGGCGCGACGCGGCGCGACGCGACGCGACGCGACGCGGTACGGCAAACTACCACGAGCATCGCAGCCAGTGGCGGCGGCGATGTTGCGCCCGGTCGAGCGTATACGAGAAGGAAACGGGCGCAACATCTACATATGCGTGTATATGTGCTATTTACGTACAACGTGTATACAGGGTGTTCCTCGAATCGATCGTCACTTTCGGTCGCGGCTTTCGAGGTATTTCTTCATTGATTGACAACAAGTTTCTAACAAAAGTTGGTTGGTTCTTTATAAAGAATTAGTTGCCTAGGAACAATTTCAAATTTCTTCATTTTTTGATAAAAAATCGAACTCAAATTGTTTTCTAAATGGAACTGTATATTTTACTTTCCTTATTCTTGTAATACATAAAGAGACGAATTCATTGATGTATTATTATGTATTATTTTGATTATTCGATCTCAAGATAATTTACAAATCTGTCATCGATGTCTAAAGCAGTGAGATTCAAACGTAAACAAACTGTAAGAACAAACACAGAAATAGTAATCATCGAAATACGTAAAAAAAGAATCGAACATACATAAAGGTGAAGTAAATTTACTTAACGCTGTTTTCACACATCAAATATATTTATTAAAGTAAATGTTCAAACATTGCAATACCAGCTTCCGCAACATAAAGTTTCATTTCTTTCAATAGATTGTTATGCATAGATTCAGCTATAATAGTTTACGTTTGAATCCGACTGCTTTAGACAATAGACTCGTGGAATATGTTGTAGGCATCAATAGAATTATTTTGAGATCAAATAATAAAAATAATAATAATGCTATAATATGACAAAATTTCTGTTATTCAGAAGAATGTAGAAAGAAAAATATAGATCAATTAAAAGAAATTCGATTTTTCACTCAAAAATTAATACATTTAAAATTTTCTTTTTGCACTTTTATAATTCTTTATTAGAAAGCAACAAACTTTTGTTTCGAAATATTTTATGGCCAATTCATTGGAAGCAGGATTGGTAAAGACTAATGTTTTTTTTTTTTTAAGAATAAAACGTATTGTGTTTTTTTTAAATATGTTTTTAATGCTTCGAATATGCTTTAAAATACTATAAAAAACATATTAAAAACATCATATTATAAGTATGTTTTAAACTGTTTAAAACATGTTTTTATTTTTTTATCAATCTCTTTGGAAATATCTCGAAAAGTGTAGAGATCGAGAAACACCCTGTATATGTGTACTTGCGAATGTATGAATATATGCGAAGACGTGTTGGTGGACACGGGTGTACCTGGCGGGAGAAGGTGCCCCGCGCGAGGCTGCGAGGCTGCGAGGCACTGTGAGCGCAGCCTCGCGGATCCGCCCGTGCATTGGCGGCGCGCATCTTCTTCTTCTTCGCCTTCGCCGTGCGTCGTCGCCATCGCATCGCCGCGAAAGTTCCGCGCGGCGCGGTGGGACGAAAAATGAATGTGAGTTCTACAAAGAAGAGAGAGAAAAAAAATGGAAGATGCGAAGGCGTATTTAAGCAAAGTAGGCGGTGCCTCGGGCGACGAATTTTAAGGATAATCCTTCAAGTGGGATGTCATTGGCAAAGAAAGTTGGCATTTGAAAACGAGATATACGAAATGCTTGGCGATTATTCTTTTATATACATGTCATTCGCGCGCTTTTAATTAATTATATGTCCCTGGAGATTAGATTGGATTGAATTTAATCGTTCCGAAAGCGATTCGCCCCGCCTCCGATCGAGCGTGCTAATAATTTCACGCGTGTAATGTAAAGTGCACGATCTATTGCGCGTTTCGATCGTAGTCGATCCTCGCGGGGCTCTGTATGTATCCGCAAATGTCATTGGAATATGAAATATCGTTGAAGACGGAGGCCGACAGGCCGATTCGCACGCGGGGGTCGGCGAACGCGAGGTTCGCGGAATGCGAGGCGCGGATTCCTGATTTCGCGTTTTTTTCATTTTCACGCTGGGCTCACAATGCCGCGTTTACGTAATCGAAATGCGTAGGAAGCCACGCAGATTGATTAGCACATGAGAGGAGAAAGGTTGCGACCATATAGATATCGGCTAGTGGCTCCATGTGAATTGCACGCGCGCGAGCGCGCGGCAAGACACCACGTGGGTGTCATCACACGCGCGTGAAAAAAAAGCCGAGAGATTATAGACGCACGGTGTACTCTCTCTCTCTCTCTCTCTCTCTCTCTCTCTCTCTCTCTCTCTCTCTCTCTCTCTCT
>NW_017259251.1:31801-40110 GCF_001594045.1 Atta colombica
CTCTCTCTCTTTCTCTAACGTCTGAAGCAGTGACTCTCAAAGGGCGCGTCGCGTGGAAAATTTGGGCACATTGTGATCGCTACGTGGGCAAAGAAAAGAATCTGTATTTAATTTTCTTTAAAAAAAAAACATATTTCCTTCTTCGGTATTTGCCTGAAAAGGTAAAAAAGTAAGGTAGCACCCGCGAATTGCTTCGCGAAAGTAATTCATCTTTCGGACAATAGTGCGTCGCGAGCAAAAAAAGATTTGAGAACCGTCGGCTTAGAGTGTTAGAAGAGTGTAGGCACACCGCAATATCGCCAAGGGACGGTGCATAAAGGATCCCGATAGCAATGACTATAAATTCGCTCTAAGCGCGAGTCTAAATATAAACTACATGCGAATGTACTCCGCGTCGTTTTCGCGAGAGAAAAAAAATCACGTATTTTTATTCTGTTATTATTACTATATTAATGCGACTTTTTTGCGATTACTCGTTTCATATTCCTCCCGGTGTTGCATTAATGCGACCCACCTGTCTCGCTTTAACGCTTCGTTAACGTCGGACGCTTCGTTACGTCGAACTTTATCCCGTGAAAAATAAATGTGTATGATGAAGAGGGAAGGGGGAAATAAAAATGGGCAGAGAGAACACGCGTTAATTATTCCGCGCACGCAAAATCATGCGTCACAAATTAATGTAAACAAGCGGCTTTCCTTTTGCGCGCGTAGGATTCTTTGTTGCGGTAAATATTCTATATTCTTTGTAGTGAAATCTCACTCTAAACAGTGAAAATTAAGTCATTCTTGAAAAAAGAATAGTTCAATTTTCAATCTTTAAGAGTAAGATTTTATTCTTTAGAGTGACAATCAGTTCTAAAAGTTTTAGGGCCGGTTGTTCCACCTTCGGACAAACTATGTAATAATTTACCTACTGGATAAACAAAAGAGTAAAAGAGTAAGACAGTGAACTGACCTTTACCGAAAGATGGAACAACTCAGCCTTGGAGATTTTAAATTTTCTTCAGTCGAACTTAAATTTGATAGCTCAACAATCGAAAAATATAGCCGAGAGTCACTTCTGATAATCATATGCACACTTTACAGGACACTGCAACCGTAGACAGCTGGTCTCACTTCTATTCTCTAACTTTCCTCCGTTGAACTACTCCCATAAATACTAAGCTTAATTGAGAATGATTCAAAAGCGGATCCTTCTAAGAAAAACCAATCGCATCAATCTGCGATCTGACTGATAATCATTTTCGAGTTAGTACACGCGCGAGTTCGTGCAGCGTAGCGGCCGATACGCTGTAGTAAATGTAAAACCGAGCGTACAAACTGAATATTTAAAAGATTATAAAACAAGTTGAGAGGATACGGGGCAATACCGTGCTAACTCACTCGACTTGCGTGCTTACTGACTGCCCTTTCGATAATAAGATCGATACCGATCTCCATGACGTAGCTATCTCGCGTCATGGGGCGCAAAAAGAAATACAATAGGAAAGTTTTTTGCGCTAATCGCTCTCGATATACGATTTATATTCATTTCTACTAATTAATTTAACTTTAATTTCGGTTTAATTTACTCTTCATTTTTCTTAGGAAAAATAAAATATAAGTTAAACTGCATAAAAAAAACGATTTTATTGAAATATCTAAAAATTTATCTAGATAGATACAGATTTGAAAATAATTTTGTTGGACCACAAAAATAATCATATAAAAACGCTTAAGCATTGCTGATAATATTGCAAAATCTTCTAGCGTTCTAAAATTAGTTTGAACGACCTAATTATTTTGATGACCAAATAAATCATTTTCAGATCTGTGTAAATGGGTGTCACGATTAAATTTAACAAAAAGTACAAACTGTTTCCAAATCATCTACACTGAAAAAAATATAGTCAATTTTAATAAATATTTAGTTGAATACTGCCAACTAAATATTTATTAAATATAAAGATATATTTATACAAGAAATGTTAATTCGTTATTTTTTTTATTGAACAAATATTTATTTACTGTAAGTAAATGTTTAGTTGACAGTATTGAATTAAATATTTATTAAAATTAACTATATTTTTTTCTCAGTGTACATTTGGTGTAGTTAAATTTTTTAATATTTCAGCAAAATAATTTTTTCTGTGCAATACTTAAGTTAAGTTATCTACATTGATAGAGAAAGGACATAAATTATCGGAAAGAAATGCATAAATCTCACGGAAAAAGAGCGAATGGATAAAAAATACAATGATAAAAAATATATAATCAATTTTAATAAATATTTAGTTGAATATTACTAATTAAATATTTATTAAAAATCTACTGAACAAATATTTATTTACTGTAAATAAATATTTAGTTGGCATTGAACTGAATATTTATTAAAATTGACTATATTTTTTCTCAATGTACAAATTTCTTTATCGTGAATCTAAAAAATCTATTCTACACTTTTTCTTCATTTCGTCATGAGCGATAACTTGATAATTTTTAACTTGATCGGTTATACCATGATTGACGGCACACCCTATATATATTATTACGTTTCTTTAGAAGGTTATATAAAAATAGAGATGGAACAGAAGCGAATGGTAAACGGAAGAAAGCGACAACCATAAGGAACCGTAAAATAAACTGAGAAGAACATCACGCTCGGGCGGCCGTCACTCACCTGAGTGACTGGTATGTATATGAAACGATATAAGTGCATTGTGCTCGTTAATGCGCTGGCAAGCGCGTAATGCTTGCGTATGTGCATAAATATTTATGCTATTCGACCGAACAATCCCTAAAACGAAATGAAATCTCTAACAGTCGGGAACGTGACGGGAACGGTCGCGTATTATTATCGTTGATACAATATTTCGTGTTGCTTCTATTGTCAATCCCTTTAATGATATTATCCCTTCAATGCGGATTATTTCTTCCGCTCTTATGCAATTTTGATTAGAAAACAACCAAGTTACGAATTAATTTCCAAATTGACTTTTGTAATCTATTTTTTTGTCTTTCTCATTCTTTCACTCTCTTTCTTTTTCCCTTACATTTTGAAATATTATTATTATTAAAATTCAGATTGAAAAAATTCAATATGTTTACAATTAACAAATAGTGCATGTATGTTAATTCACGGACGGACATCATTAATCTCGATCAAATTGAAACCCCCAAATACGTGCTGAGATATCAATTTTCCTCGTTGTGTCGAATTACTTCTACGATTTGGATTTAAGAAAGCTAGTTTATATATGCATCGAATGCAATGAGGAGACCCTATTCGAACGGTGGTGCAACAACGTCGAAAATGGATATGTATTCGATCGAACGCTCATGCGGGTACTTTTGATTACATGAGGGCCAAAAGGAGAGATAAATAGAGAGAACAAGAGAAATTCATTGTATTCCAAAGAGAAAAGCGTCTTCCGAGAGAAAAGAAAGACATAAACTACAAATTAGGTACAGAAGGTCGATTCTGTATCTTCAAACAAGATGAAAATTATAAAAGCAAATTTACTAAATGTTGACCAATGAAATTATTAGTATTCTAAATTCACTCACTTTTGTAATTTTTACCTCGTTTCAAGAAACAAAATCGATCCCCGGATATCGCGATCAAATATATGCGAGAGAAAAAGAAGCAAACAAATTTATCGTATTCCAGTAAAAAATCCTTAGTAATATATATCCTTAGTAATAATGATAAAAAAATATAATTAAGTAGAAATACAAAAACCAAATAGAAGCATAAAAAAAAATAATAGATGGAGTAATAAAATAATAAAAAAGAGAATCTATCCAAAATGAGAAATAAAAAGAAAGCAAAGAGAGTCATAAGAGACGAAGAAAACTGGAGGAAACTAGAGAGAAGAGATCAAAGAGGAGAGAGAGAGAGAGAGACGCAGAAGAGAACCAAGGGAGACGGACCCGCTCGAGTCAAATGCCACTTCTCTCCGCTCCTGCTGGAGAAAGAAAAAGAAAAAGAGAAAAAGAGAATCAAACGATGAGATAAAAGGAAAGAGAGAGAGAGAGAGAGAGAGAGAGAGAGACAACGCACACAGCCAGTGCAGCGTGTACAGACGTACCCCTTCTCCACGAGTTCCGTCGTGCACGTGCATTCAGGTGGCGTGCGCGTGTGCGTGTATAAAGTAGGTCCAGCGCGGCGCGGCGCGGCGCGGAGGAGAGCGAGACGGCGAATGGATCGCCGTCCCCTCGCGACCGGCGCGACCAATCCGCGCCGAGCGCGAGCTGCGTGAAGGCGGAACACGCTGCTCTTTCGCGTATATATTTCGCGGTATTTATTATTCAGTTTGCAAATACGTGGCAAAAATGATCTCTCTCCCGCGCGGGCGCAGACGCTGGATGTCGGCCTCGCCGCGGCTCCTCTTACGGGCCGGCCCGCTCCCTCGGAGCTGGGAGGTGGAGCCAGAAGGCAAAGGAGCAGGGTAAACGACGGAGATATCGGCCGTTAATTTGTTAGAAACGCCACCGGCACGGTCGATCGCGCCGCGTACGCCAGCCCGCGTATCACGCGTGCGTGCGTACGTGCGTGCGCGTTTACATGCGACACGATCAGACTACGATTAGAGCCTCCACTTCAGAGCCGCTTCGCAAACTTTTGACAGTCGCGACGAGATCAAACGATACGTCGGGTATTAGCTTCGTTTAATAAGACTAATGCCGAATATTGTCAGGAGCGAGGTCCGTTTTCGCGAGAGTTAGATTTAATATGATGATACACGACCCTTGATAATGTTCGTGTTTGTTAGTCGCCGCCTTATAAAGCTGCAGTTAAATGCAAGCTCGACTGCAAGCTTATTGCGACAGCCAATCTTAATTTCAAAATGCAAGCTTCAGATTTGGCTGTCGCAACAACCTTGTAATTGATTTGCGTCTAATGTACAATAGAAGCAGTTTAATACAAGCGTTCAGGCGCTGCGCGTTCGGACGGAAAAGGAGCGTCGTCGTGCGCCCGTTCCATGCAAAACACTAGTAATCCCCGTTTTTCTACGAACGCATGCATTTACACCATGGTCAGTTACGCCTTCTCCACCCGCGTGTGTGTTCTACGCCATAACATTTCCGCAGTTAACACACTCGTATCCGATATCATCTCCTTTCTTTTCGCCCGTTCTCTTCGCGCGTTCTTTGATGTTCGCCAGCACGCCCGTGTCTTGGATTCCAAGGAAAAACGCGATTTAATCGTGCGATCGTAATTACAAAATTGCAAATGCCCGTCCGATCGTGATCATCGCGCGTGTCGTTGGTTCTTAATCGCCCATTCCCAGACTCACCCGTACAATGTATTTAACGCGTATTATACGGAGTCTAATCGTGATACCGGGAACGCGAAGCGGAAGTGTCCAGGGGCCATCCAGCAAGTGATGCGGTCCATTGCTGGTCAGACGTTCACCGAAGAAACCACGTGGATTCGCTGCTCTCGCCATCGATGTCGTAATCACGAATTGCGCGATCGTTTAAAGCCGTCGCGATGGCGAAATCACTTTGATTTAACGAACTTCCGGAAAATGGAAAGAAAAAACTCAGAAGAAAACTCAATTCTAACTTCCGGGAAGCGTGAAATGTAGACGAGACCGAGATCTCGATGACATCTCGCATGATTAATTATATCGTGAGAAAGTCTTGGCCGCGAGTAGAAATCGCGAATAGAAGTGGAGTAATCAAGAATATTGTTCTTGTCAAGTTTCACTTTTTCGCGATTGATATTGTTAATAATGTCGAAAATGTTAAATTATTAGCACCGCCAACAAACTACGTGGACGTTTCCCGCGGAGTTTCTCGTTTACAACGTTTAAAAAAAAAAGAGCAGCGCGGTTCAAAGTTCAAGGCACTTTACGCCCTACTTCCTCCGCGACTGCGTCGTTCGAGCTGTAAAACGGCCTCTCCCCGAGGCACAAATTAGAATCCCGTGGAATTCGCAAAAGTCACAGTCGAGTTGGCAACCGGTCCGTCTGTGAACGTAAATTGCGGTGCTTTAATTTTTCCTTTTGTAGATCTCTTTTTTTTTCAACTAGTTATTATATTAATATCTTATTTAATGAATTATTATGATTTTTCATTCTCAATGTACTCGTCTTTGTGACCTTTCCATTTCTCTATTTCTATTTAGAATATTACGAGCTGAATTGTACACGAAACAAATTTTGCTGAAATATCCAAAAATTTAGTTAGATAAAAATTTGGCAAATCTGAAGATAATTTTAATAGACTATCAAAATAATTATGTTGGAATTTCAAGAATTTTGCTATAAAAAAGTTTTGACATTCTGGACTAATTTGAACGTCTACATAATTATCTACTTAATCTGTACCTAACGAAATTTTTAAATACTTCAAAAATACTTCCTTTCAATTATCAATTCCTTTCGTATATCAATCTTTTTCTTTTCCTGTGCTGTATGAAATTTTTTAAAATATATCTCTTGATATCGCAAGAATCTTTTGATACATTTTTTGACGTACAGAGATCGGAGTTTCACATACTTCTTTTATAGAATTCGAGGCGACTAAGGAAAACTAGGAAATCTCGCGACTCTTCGCGAGCATCACATTTTCCCGATGCAACACATAGGTATTCTCTCTTCCGGTCGTGAGGACTTTAAAGACCGATTTTCCGAGTGTGAGCCGTGGAGAATGCGAGCGGCAACTTACTCACAATCAGTTGGCAGCGCAAAACGGGAACGTTGTGAAAGCCCTGGTGCGGCATGGCTCTTCATCCTTCTCGTCTTCGTCCTCTCGACGCCGCTCGACGTCCCCTCATGTACTTTGCACAACGGCGCGGCGGCAGCGGTGATGGCCCTCCTCGCTAGGAAATAAGAAATTTTCTTGAGAGATGCGAGAGCCTCTCCGTGCGAGGGAGGAGGCCTAGCCAAGCGAACATAGTTAATTTAGATTGTATCGCGTGAGAAGCAGGAAATGACGAAATATCCTGAGTGCTGACTTATGCACGCCGCCTCATGTGTGCCTCGGCCGCGCCGTGCTACTCCTCGACCTCAGCCGCGACTCTGCTACGCGGCTTCGACTCCGACACACAAGGATGATACCTTTTTTTCTCCTTTTTTCTCTGCATCCTATATGTATATATATATATATATATATATATATATCCTATGTTCCAATCTGATCGCCACTGCATTACGCGGCGAGAATTTTTGCGAGAGACGCGCGATGTCATTCAACATTTTACCCGTTAAATACACTGAATCGTGTCACGCTATGATAGACATCGAAAATTCAATGGAACGCGCCAGAGGTATCCGTTAAATTTATTGTAGAACATTCCATCAGTCCTCGATATCATGAAAAATTGAAGAAGACATTAACTTTTAAATAATAAATAAAATGCCAATTTGAGCCAACGCTAGTTATTCGTGTGTACTTTATACCATTTCTTCATTCAAAGTGAGTATTATAACGTAATATTATATTCACTTTAGCATTTTATTTATTATTTTTTAGATTTTTCTTTAGAGCCTATTGATTATCTTGTTATTAACTTTTAAACATCCCGACAATTGTGAGCAAGATTATATTACGTAAGGTGTAATTCTAGTTGAAAAATTAGCTGTAAAGTGAGAAGAGTTTTACTTTTTTTTTTATTTACTATCTAAATTCTTTGGAGTGGAATCTCACTCTAAAGAGTGAAAATTGAGATGAAAAAGAGTAGTTCAATTTTCAATCTTTAAGTACGAGATTTCACTCTTCGGAGTAACAATTTACTGTAAAAGTTTTAGAGAGTACGCACGATCTCGAGCTTTCGATGAAATTCGATTAATGAAATTCGATTAATTATAATATTATGGTTTCATTGTCTCAAATGTTGATGCGTGTATAGAATTGGGCATGGCTGTCAGACGGTCTTCCAGGTCGTACTCCGTGGAAATCTCATCGGCGCACTAAAGGAAGTGACGCGGGAATAATTTGTCACACGTGATTGGAGACGGCGTATAATGAAGGCTCGAGTTCCGAGTACAATCGGTGTCATCGGTTTTAAACGACCATATATATGAGGATACACGCACAGTACATTTTTATACAAATAAGTCGCTACGTAAACTTAACACAAAGCGTAAATTTAATGTAATTAAATCCAAAAGTTCTCGCATAAATAAATATGTATTGTACAAATGAAAGAGCATGTATTCCAATTAATTAGTTTCTTGTAGAAATGCTTATCGAAAAATCAAATAAAATCTTTCTTATTCTCATTTTTAAATCTCTATTTATATTTTACAATAATGATAGTGAGAGAGAGAGAGAGAGAGAGAGAGAGAGAGAGAGAGAGAGAGAGAGAGAGAGAGAGA
>NW_017259251.1:40210-43813 GCF_001594045.1 Atta colombica
AGAGAAGCAATGAGAATAAATCTAAGATAATGTGCATAATATGTACACATAGAGTCGCCGACGCGCGTACTATTATAACACGAATGATATATTTGTTGTCGGCAAGGTGTAACGAACATCGATGCGCAAGGTCATTCCATACTTCGCTGTCACAAGGTGAATGAGAAGACGTTCATCTATAAGATGTTATAAATAGAGACGTGAGTACTGTATTTAATTCTGCGCACGAAACCGGGTTCTTTCCGTCACACTCCCATGGAGCTTGGTCACCTGAAGAGTTACTATGCCCAATTAACCCTTTGAGAACCGTATGCTTGCCGGGCATTGCCACTTCCGACGTTGCAACAGTTTTTTGCCGAACAATTTTTGCGGATCCATTATTTAAGTCGTATGGTGAAAAAAGAAATATTATAGTCGCATATCTAATATATTTGTGTCTAATATAATACATTTTCTTAATTCTACCACCAATAATTAATTTACGTTAATAATTAATTTACGTTAAAAGATTTTTATATGCTGTACTTGAGTGTCGTAACTTGAACCACTCGATTCGACATCAATCGAAAGTCGAGTTATATCAACGCACCTTAATCGATGACGACCATTACAGTTGCGTGCAAGTACAAGCCCGTTTCCACGTGAGCTCTCAACTGAAGAGAGAAATAGAGAGAAAGAGAGAGAGAGAGAGAGAGAGAGAGAGAGAGAGAGAGGAGAGAACCACTCTTTAATCTCTCACCTGTGACCCAGACGATATGCGTTCACGAGTGACGAACAGCTCGATTGAAGCGACCCATATAATAAACTGACTTTATTTGTCATCATTTTGATAACAAATAGCATCAACTTGCTTCCTGAGAAACAAAAGGAATAATCCTTCGAGGCGTCATAAATATTCCAATCATCGAATTTCCCGAGTAATCCAAAATTAAATTTCAAATTGCACATTTGGTACAAATTAGGATGACTCCAAAGTGAATCGAAACGTACGATGTTATTTTCTTTCTAAAAAAGTATAAGTTTTTACTTTGCTTTGTACATCGTTAACTATATTACACCCTCATTAATCCTTGTTTTTCCTCATATATCCAAAATTAAGTAATAATAAAATAATAAGTATTAAGTAACAAACAAGATTTCTCCCTCACGAAAAATGTCGCGACTTCGAATAGTACACGGAAGTAAACGGAAAAATAGCGTTTGCATTTTTTTATCTCTATCCTGAGAAACACGGGCGTTTCCTGATGACGACGTTGGAAGGAACAGAAAATTCATCGGCCGGGAAGAAAAACGACGGTTACGAGCACGCTACCGTACGCATCGATAATATTCCAAGGGGGTCTCATTAGCGATCCAGGAACGTCTATCCTCCGCCACGAGGAGTAATTAAAATCTGTTACAACGCAGCCGCGTGTGTATGTACAGCGTATAACAGCAGATCAGCGCAACGATTAAGCTCAAAAATAGTTCATGGGAACCCAGGTAAGCTAATCTCCATCGCATTAGTGTTGTTCCATACGTATAAAATGCTTTCCGAGGAGGAAGCAACATGCACGCACCTTTACCGCTCGCGGGGTCATCACTTTCGAAAGACTGCGAACGCCTCTCGTCTGCTCGCGAATATCCTCGAAGGTACCGCAAAAATCGTTCAACTTAGAAGGAAATTCATTCCTGTTTTCAATTCTGTTTTTGTATTATCGAATTGTTCGATCGATACTTGAATATTCATAGTTCTTGTTTGGAGATCGTCTTAAGAATATCTTATAAGGTGCTAATTTCAAGACTGTACTTAAAAAACTGTCTTGCAAGAATCGATTATAAACATCGATTTTAAACCTCAAAATCTTAAAGTTCTCAAATTAAAAAAAAATAAATTTATACCAAATTTATACCAAATAAGACAAAGGGCTACAGCGTGATTAACAAAGTACAAATGTAGTAGTAAAAAATTTTTTCCTTCTCTATTGAATCATGTACGATGCATTGTTAAATCTATAGTGTCTTAGTAACTTAATGTGAGTCGCTACTACTTCTAAATATATCGTTATTTTTTTTACTAAAACGATAATTAAATTTGACACTATCATAACAATTTGATACTACATCGTGTCATTATATAGTGTCAAATATAATCATTGTTTTAGTATAAAATAACGATATGATTGAGTAGGAGCAGTGGCGACTCACGTATTAAGTTAAATTTGACACTATAGAACTAAAAATGAACATCAATTATTAAATTAGCTTTGAATGTTTCAAGTCCTTTGAAGTCCTCCTTAGGAATTAAAAACAACAAATGTCAAAATTTATCCTGATCGATTTTAAATCTGATCTCAAATAGACATTGCCATTCGACAATTCCATTATATAATTATTATCGCTCGCTATTTTTTCGATGTCTGGCATCTCGCTTATTTCGATCGTCTTGTACAGCTTTCGTTTCAAGTCTATAAATTAATACAATGCTCGCTACTGTACGATAGCCGAGATTGCGTGCACGGAATCGTGCGCATCGTTCGGTGTCTCTCGAAATCTACGAGTGCTCCTGGTGAGACAGGTCGGGTCCAACTCGTCGCGGGAAAAATGACGGGTTCGCCATTGGTAATCTACCCTGGAGTGTGCACGCCGGTACACCTATACAGGGTGTTTGCACGCGACGTACTTGATGTATTTAATTTGCAGTTTCTGCGAATCTTAAGACTGACTTCTTTTCCACGAAGACTCGATTGAACGCTACATGGTGGTTATCGCGATTTCTTAATTTCTCAATGTTAAATATTTCTGAAAAAATAGTATTCGTTTATAAAATTAATCTGTTGACACCTCTGCAAAATTTCATTCGCGAAAGAAAACGTTTGATTAGTTTGACTGTCTATTATTCGAGAATCACTGAATGAATTTCGTTGAGAAAGAATAGCACAAAAGATTCGCGAGTGAAACTCGTCGTGTACGTCGCTGAACACCCTGTATAATCTAGCTGCCGTACCTCTACGGTATCTACCTACCTACCACCCGCAACCGACAACAGGCCAAGCCGGGGCAAAGTCTTAGGCCAGGCCAGGCCGAGCAAGAGTCGTGTAAGAAGGGGTTAAGAAACTCTCGAACTGAAGTGCCTACACCGGAAGCAGGGGCCTTGCTTTCTGGGCTAATAACCGTACCCACATCGACACGCGGGATCTGCGTGCGCGTGTACGCTTAGAGGAGAGAGAGAGAGAGAGAGAGAGAGAGAGAGAGAGAGAGAGAGAAAGGAGCGTGAGAGGGAGACGGGGAGGGGTCGGAAACGAGGGGTGGGAGAGAGAGGTGTAATATAGCGCGGCGGGGCCTCTTTATGCGTGCGAGTATGTATACGCACGGCCGGCCCCGGTGCGGTGTGACGCACACACAGGTGTGTGCGCGAGGCCCCTTATCAGCATGCAAAGCTAGATTTTATGTGCGATCGAATGCCGAGCCGACGGGATTCATACGCAAATCGCAATCGAGTTACATACACGCGAGTCACTCGGGAAAACGTCGCGCCGCGCCATCGCGACTCGATACTGAAATTCATATCTATTCCGATACGAGATCAATTACGATTTTATACTATGCGACCTATCTATACGA
>NW_017259251.1:43913-49549 GCF_001594045.1 Atta colombica
TATAGTATAATTATTGTTTACTTATCATATTTGAATATATTAATGCTCATGATAAATGCACACACAATTTCCTGCGCTATAATTATAGCTGCCAGCTTTACGGCGTGTCAGTTATTTCTTACGCTGCCATAATTATAAATATGATTTCTCCACTTTGCAGCGCAGGTAATTTTATGAAATGACGGATCTCACTTCTGAAGTGGATCTTCTCACCGTTCGCGGTGAGATTGATTATCGCTCTCTAACAGTACAACGGATAGGACTCGTAAACAGATAAATCTACAATTAAATGCGAAATTAACCTGAATATGAAGCATGCGCGATTAGGTATCTCGCGGACGAAGTAACGTTACAAGAAAAATAGCAAAGTCCTCGTAGATAAGCAACATCCGCTTCTAAAATTCCGAGAAAAACTCGGAGCAATGTTTCTTCTCAGAAATAATAGTTAATCATGCTCAAGATTACGGCAATCAATTTAATCAGGAAATCAATATACTGATTAAACGTTATCGATAATATACACCCTGATTCTTTATCACCAAAATTCTCCCTCGACAGTATGGTATTTAACAGCATTTCTACAAGACGCCGAGATACAGTCACCGAGATAAGAGGAAATTAATCGAAAACGGTAGACCTTCCTTGGTCCAGCGAAACGACAAACAAACGCGCCGACGTAATGTCGCTCTTGTTGCAGGAACGACAAACGGGGAACAACGAAACCTTTATCGCACGTTAAAACGGTACGCTCTCCCGTTTCTGCTTCCTTCGCTCTCATACAAATCTCAGCGTGCATATACAGGATTAGAGGTTTCGGTTAGAGATCATCAAATAAGAGATTGGACAAGTTTTGATTGGCTCGCCATATTTTTCTGCTTAAGAAGATAGATGTAGGAAGGAGATTCGGATATTTCACTTTAGTTTATGCAGATCCTACAAAATATAATGGATCAAATGTATGATGTTCAATCTCTTACTTGAGGATCTCTAGTTTCAGTTGATAGATTTTCATTCTTTTCTAATTTCTTCCTGTTTTCCGAGTTCTTGGTCTCTCTCTCTCTCTCTCTCTCTCTCTCTCTCTCTCTCTCTCTCTCTCTCTCTCTCTTTCATCAACTACTTGGTCCCGTCTATCATCCCCTTTCTTCGTGTCCTTCCCTCTCACTAGTCGCTTGACACATTCACGCGGAAAAAAAATGCAGCCAGGCTCTCCCGAGTGCCGCCGTATATATATATAGGAAGGGAACGGATGTCTGGTGTGTAAGGAACCGCTAAAATGGTGTTCGCTCTTATCCGAAGATCTAGAGCGGCGATGCGAAGAGAGGCACGCGGAGGGCTATACGTAAGATAAAAGGGGGCTCATGACTGGCTAGTCGGTCGGTTGGTTGGTTGGTTGGTTGGTTGGTTGGTTGGTTGGTTGGTTGGTTGTTTGCTTGCTTGCTTGCTTGCTTGGTTGCTGCTGTGATCGTCTGGTTGGGTTGGTTAGTGCCGTTACTAGAAAGAGGCCACCTAAGTTCGCAACAAGTGCTGAGTTATGTCTCGAACTTTCTTTATAATGAGACACCGGTCGACGAAATGACAAACGTAATTAAAGCGAGCAGCCACCGGAGGTCAGAGATTCCTGAGATTTTCACAATGAGAAACGCGCGCCCATATTGTCCTCTCCTTTCTTTCTCTTTCTTTCTCGTTCTCTCGTCATCGCCTACTCGTTTACTATACCGCAACGTTTTCATTTACGCTGCTGAGATGTCATTATATATTTCAAAATGTTTTATGATCGTCGTAGAAAGTTGATATTACTGATTAACGTCGCGCACGAGTTTTAAGTTAATATAATGGATTTCATTAAATGTATACGCATTTATGTACATGTATTACCTCATAAATCCTTCGACATAAATATATTTTGACACTTATCTGAATTAACATGTAGAATTATCCCAGACATCACAAAATATTCATTTTTTAATAAGCATTTTTTGAAATGTTACATAGACATTTCATACATACATATTTTATATAAAGCTTTATTCGAAATTATTAAAATATAGACTGTTTTATGTAATATTTTAAAATGTAATTAAATGTAATTTTTAAAATGTTTTTATGTAATATTTATGATAAATATAAATAAATATTTCTAATAAGTATTTTTTAATTGATTATAATGCCTCATTATTTTCTTAGCATTTACTATAACATTTACAATAAATATTTTACAATAAATGTTTATAATCTGTGCAATTTAAAATCACAAAAATATTGTACGCTGTTTGAGAAAAATTGATCCATTTGAAAAAAATTGATAGAAAAAAATTGATCGAAGTGAAATATATATATGGAAAATATAAATAGATAGAATATAAAATACAGGGAGAAGAGGAGGGAGGAGCGTAAGTACGAAAGATTCGGAACTGACTTGAACTTACATGTGGGACTCTTTCCGAACAATCGCGAATGCAACCTTGCCCCGTTTTACGCCTCCCCATGACACAACAATGGAAACGCAATGGTACAACACATTTCACTTTTTCGCAACGTATATACCAGGGGAGCCTAAAAGTATTGCGCGATTTCCTTACTGCGAGAGAATTCACCTCGTACACACAATGTAGATTGGAATTGGCCGTGTACCGTAAAAGCCTAATTAACATCTTTCGAAACCAAGACGCGCGCGTCTCGCCGTCTCGATTCGACTTCTATTCATGAGCGACAGGTGACTTAAAACGCGTAAACATTGAAATTACAAACAATCGACGGCTTTTTTCTCTGTATTTTCCTCATCGCTCCGAGTCCGATTCATGCCAGTTTCTATCAAATGTAGTTTAATTTTAATCTTAAGTTGAACTAAGATTAAAGTTAATCTTGGTAAGAAACGGGCATTTGTGCAGAATGCGCGCCACAATTCGTTGGACAATAAAAAGAAAAATAAGAATAAGAATATGCGCTTGAGCTGCGATAATCTCAAGTATATCGAGAAACTCAGCTGGTTAATGTTGTCTTTGATTATTGCCCGTTTCTACCAATGTATAGATCAACTTTAATCTTGGTTCAACTTGCTCTTAATCTTTTTTTAATGTTTAGAACTAGAAAAAGATGAAGAGTTTGTTGAACCGAGAATAAAATTAAATCACATTGGTAGAAACGAGCTTATGTTGTTTCTTTGCAATAGAGACTAATTGATGCTGTTTCTACCAATGTGATTTAATTTTAATCTCGGTTCAACAAACTCTTCATCTTTTTCTAGTTTTAAAAATTAAAAAAAGGTAAAGAGTAAGTTGAACCAAGATTAAAGTTGATCTATACATTGATTGATTTATACAAATGGGCAATAATCAAAGACAACGTTAACCAGCTGAATTTCCCAATATACTTGAGATTATCAAGCGCATATTTTTATTCTTATTTTTCTTTTTATTGTTCAACGTGGCGCGCATTCCGCAATGTATCGACCGACGGGACTGGCAGATAAGATAGGTACTCGAATATCGGAAGTCATGTCTCACTATCGCTCGTGCGAGGAGAAACGCGCGAAATGCCGAAGTTCTTATTTATCGTCCGTGCGTGCGGATCGTCGCGTCGTTCGCGAATACTTCCTCGCAATTCCTCGGGTGGATCTTCGGGCCGCGCTCGTCGCAAGGGAGACAGAGAGGAAAAAAATTGTGATTTCACATTCCAGTCGCGATCCTGCTCGCAGAATCTGAACGAAACGACACTCCTCCATGGGCACCCACGCCCGCCGCGGGGGCCCGCATATAAAACTGCTCCCGAGTTCGGCGGGGTTAAGGATCACGTTAGTCGTGCGATAAGGATCTCATGTGAATGATTGCCGATGATATTTCACTTAGGGATCATCAGGGACCGACCGATCGACCGAACCACTATCGCGAGTACGCATCATCTTGGGAATATTGAAAATTCTTATGGAAAAACTTTCGGCGGAATGTTCGACCATTTCTCCTCTCACTTCTAATTGAAATTATATTTGATACCTCTCGTGATATAGCTGAGATAACATTATCCTGCAAATTGTTTCGTATGGCCAAGACGCAAGAATTATCCAAGACTGTTCGATACTAGCAAATCTAAAAGATAAAATAGAGAATAAATAAAAGTATGTTATAATTGTGCAGGTTATTAAGAGAATTAATGACTTCTAAGAGATTATAGTGCGGTAATTCAATTTTTCGTATTTTTTAAATAAAGTGTTGTATAGAAATATTTCGACTGTTTATACTAATTTTGTGAATAAATTATCTGTTATTTATGAAGATAATTATTTAATTTAAAAACTGGAGAAAATACATGTATTGATTTACATATATCAGTTTTTCCTTTATAAATCTAATACTAAAAAAGACAGTAATTAATAACTTATTTGGAATTCTAAAAATATTGAACAATAATGCTTTAAATTTAATATTTACAATAAATATAAGTAATTAAAATAAGTAATTAATTACTGTCTTTCAGTATTAAATTGATCATCAATATTAAATTTTTTCAAAGATTCTGGTATAATTTTAAATTAATAAATTTAAATAATTACAACATTAACGGTCAATAATTTTATCGTATCAATGTCTTGTTTTACGATTTCTTTTTTTAGATCAGAAACTTTTGATGATATGTTTGAAATTGAACAGACAATCGGTGCAATGGGAATTATACAAATTGTTCATCGAAATCGAAATATGCATCCCGAGCTTAATTTCAAGACTACTCCAAGCGTCTACGCACGTTTCAGTGGCGCCACCTGTCGCAAATTAATCAAATTAAAACCATGACTACGAACGTATTCGGAGCGCCATTACGAATTCAGCGCGCGATCGCGTGTTTTGATAATACAAAGATAATTTTATACTATAATACAAATAAAATTCGAAAGGCTCCTTTAATTTGCTGTTAATCTACAATTCCTGTGTAGCCGCGATCACTCAATAGTTCTCAACTGATCGCCACTTAATGAACTAAACGTGACGCAATCCGATAAACGATACGTGCAAGACTATTAAAACTCACCGTCATTGCTGACAGCCATGCGTTTTCTCTGCCGTTAACATTATGTTATGGAGGCGGCATTTACTTTTACAAACGATGACGAGAATATTGAGTAACGGGATGTTAGTTCGGAACATTCTGGCGATTTCATTTTTGGAACAAGTGTAAAGCGCGGATTGCGAATGCGATCGTTCGACTGACTGACAGATGGACGAACGTGCGCGTTACTAAAGGCGCAGCAATATCTCGATTGTCGCGCGGCTGCATTCAAGACTTAAATGTTGATTATTTCAACTAGAATTTTAATAGATTTAACGAGAAATTTTATAGATTTATATATAAATAGATTTGTGGATTGTTTTGGATTGTTTTCCACCAGAATTTTAATTAATTCAATTAAAAACTTTTTTCTGTGTATTCTTTGAAAGAAACTCGTTTTCCGCGAAAATGTGCTTATAATCATGGTAGATATAAATATACCTACTTATAACTATGCTTATAATTATGTTTTTTTATTACCGATTTATTCATGATCGGTTTGTATATTTAAGGCCTAAGTCTACAACTCATGACATTAACTTGACCGAGATTTAATTTATTCCCTCTCTCTCTCTCTCTCTCTCTCTCTCTCTCCCCCC
>NW_017259251.1:49649-53603 GCF_001594045.1 Atta colombica
ATAATCTTATTAATATATTCAAGAGAATATTAAAAATATTAGCAACATTAAAAATTCTTTTAAAAAATACCTTTCGAGATTAATATTCCCAAATGCTAAAAAATAATAATTAAACAATGACTTAATATAATCGCATCGATTCTTAAATCCGTTGACATATAATTATAATCGTCACAAACAAATGTATTATCAGAGAGTATCACTTCATGCCGGACTTCCTTATTGCATACTCGTGATCATTAATAAAATTCCTTGTCTATCTCTATATGCGCTTTTAGCATCAAAGGAGAAGGCGAAGGTCCATTTCCCTCTCGGCTCGGCGCGACCGAACGACACGCGTTTCTCGAGGCACGTTAAAATCGCGGCTTCTGTGTGCGTAATGCGGTGGATGCGCGCCTACGGTCGTCGGTTTGTCCGACTCTCTTGACTCGATTTCGCGACCGCAACTCTCCCTGGGAAGATATATCTCTCCCTGTGTGCCTCGGCGAACGCCTCTCTTTCTAACTCTCTTTCTCTCGCTCTCCTTACCGCGCCGAGTTGGTCCTTCTCGTCCTTTTCCCGAGCCGGTGCCCTTCTTGGATTCTCCGTCTTTCTCCGATGGGACAGGGGGGGATGGCCGGAGCGGACCCCGTCGCGGAGACAACATAAAGATTTAAGACTGAGAGATGCGCCAATAAACATGCTGCGCCCCTGCCGCAGTCAGCTCGCGCTTCTCCGTTGTGTGTTCCGTTTCTCTTTCGATTCCGCTCCATTCTGTTCTGCTCTGTTCCGCACGCCGTTCTGTTCGCAGTCATCGCATATATGCCTGCTGTATATGCGTATGCGCGTATACAGGGTGTCCTTAGCAATTTCAACGTTTTTTTGCTTTAAATTTTGCGGCACGAATTTTTGGGAATTTTTTCTGACTAAAATCATCCTCAATTTCAGTCAAAGTCCTTCAATTAAGTCAAAGAAAATCAATCTATCTGAAAATAAGCAGAAACCAAAACTTTATGCTATCTAACTGTATTCTATTTTAGGAAAAAGGGCTAAAACAAACATTCTTGCATAAGAAAATGAATCAATTAAACTCTTTATTTCTTTTTCATAAAATAAAAGACTCTGATTGAAATTGATTTTATTATGCTTTATACTTTTGCATTATGCAAAGTGCTCCAATCTTTACCTATAATGCAGGAGTTTATAACAACATTCAGCAGAAAAGTAGCTTCGTAACTGTTGTAAAATTTTTTATGTGATCAATCTTAGTTCTTCACTAAATGTAAATGTTAAATAAATCAATCATTAAAGAATCTTACAGTTGCAAAGCTGTTTCTTTTTTTTCTCAATGTAGCCAATGTTGCTGTAATTTTGCTGGAATAATCTATAGGAACTTAATCTGTATTGATATAAATTCATCCACTATTCAATTAGAATTCATTTTGTTGTTCACGCATCTGTCGAGCCATTCCGTTCTTGACGAACAAATCTCGCTTCTAAAATCCATCCTATGAAAGAAGTGGCTCCTCGGTTAACGAGACGCGAGTACACCTGCCAGCCCCTGCACACGGCGGAAATAAAAGCTTTCCAATACGAAAGGACGGTCGTATACCGCGAAAGTAGTAGATCGGGACGTTGGTCGAGCAAAGCGACAAGGGACTTGAGAGTCAGAAGCCCGGTGCTGCCGATTCTCCTCTGCCTCTTTCTCTCTCCTTCTTTCCTTCGCATTCGCTCCCCGACTTATTTATTCCTTTCTTCGTCGCTGGCTCCCTTTCTTCCTCGACTTCTTCTTTATTTCTGTCCTTTTGCCCGTTTTCTGCTTCCGCAAACGACAGCCGCTTATTTATATCCCGTCTTTGCATCGCACGGGGCCGAGCGAGGGTGCTTTTGCGTTTACTCGCTACTGCCGAGTTGCTGTTGCTGCCGCCGATCCTCTCGTTCCATCCCTTTCTTTTTCGTTCTCTCTTCGTCTTTTAACCCGCCATTCCATACGTAACTTATGTTACGTCACGTCGTCTCGTTAATCATATATCCTACGAACACCTCAATAGCTTCATTAATTACTACCTGTTTATTCCTTATGCCGCGAGGCCTTGTCCACGCTAATTTACTATAGCTTCACGAAGTTCTACTGATAATTTATTTTCGATATTTTCTCAGTTCACTCATTGTGTTTTTTTCTGTCCTTACTAATACATCAACAATAAAATACTCTTCTTCGAATTAGAAGAGTAAATCGTATACAAAAATAAATGACTCTTTCTCCCGTCTCCATCTTTAGTTATTCTTTTGCTGATGTTCTTTTAATTCCTACATATCTCATTTTCATTTTTCTCGCGCTTTGTTTGCGATGCGATCGTATTAACTCTTAGTACATACAATGATGTCCCAGGTTAATTTTCATCACTTTACAAATATACAAAAATTATTTTTACATATATAGTTTAACAGATATTTCAGAAGATATTTATAAAGTTGTGTATTTAAAAAATATATATATAAATACCATATTATAACTACATACAACATAAAACTTTAAAGAACTAAGGATGTCTCACGAATAAAATGTGCTATATAGATAATTACTTGATGCTCCTAGTTTTTCAAAGAAAGAAATGTGCAGGACACGAATGATCCAATATCATAATCATATGTACTAAGAATTAACTCCGGACTCAACGTTGAATAAAAAGAATAGCGAATCTCGAGTCCACATTCGATCTTGTATGTTGTGTTGTCGATCTTAATAGGAAAAAAAAATTTTATTTTAGTAGTAGCCTTCTTCCGTGCGATCCGATTTTGAGATTTTGAGATGCGATGAGTCTCGCTGTCTAGCTCTACGGATGAGTCTCGCTATCTGATTCGAAACACATCGTCACTCTTAAACATCTCTCCTCCGGGATCGGATGAGAGCGATCAGGGAGATGGAAAACGCGGCACGGGGTTACGCACCGTTCGCGACAAAAGCGATCGGACCAGGACGAGAGCTGAGCAAATAAATGTTGAAAAGAGGAACAAAACCGACATTATGTGGCATTAACATACAAAGTATGTCAGACCCGCGATCCGTAGGCATAACATAGTATCGCGGGGTTCGCATACCCGGCTTCTCAACGCAGTGGTTGTGAGGATGAAGAGAAGAAAGAGAAAAAAGGAGAGAGAATGAATACACGTTTACGTGTGCGTGTGTATCCGAGAAAAAGAAAGAGAGAGAGAGAGAGAGAGAGAGAGAGAGAGAGAGAGAGAGAGACGGAAGGAAGAAGCTACCGTTGAATGCTGAATGAGGGACGAAGAGGGTAAAATGATAAATGCGGTGTATGGGTGAAGGGCTTGCGCGACAAGGACGAAAGAAGGAGCGGAAAAGGCAGTGGATCTCGTTAAATAGGCGCGCACAAGACGCGCCCTTCGATGCCTCCCTGCTTTCGTATTTGATACATTTTATACGCGACATCGTCGCAATTATCTTACTATTGTCAAGTAGAATACAGAAGTTATAATAATATCATAAAGACAGCGTCATGACTACCTTATTTGTCATATATAAGTTAAAATGACGTTATAATGACGTTCTACAATATAATGATGACTTTATTATTGACTTTGTATTCAATTTGAGTTACTCTTCTAGTTTATCTTTAAGATATTCATAAAAGGTAGAAATAGTAGTTCGTCAAATATTTTGATGTTAACATCAATTTGATTACTGGCGTTGCTTTCGAAATTTGAAAGAGTTTTTTTTCGTGTTTCATTCGCAGAATCGAATCCAACACTGGCAAAAGAGAGAAGAGAGACAGAAAAAGAGAGCGTTATCCTTGCGGTCCTCCGTAAGTTTCTTTCGCTTCGTCGTCATCTCAGCGGTGTGTATGTGTGTGTGTGTGTGTGTGTGTGTGTGTGTGTGTGTGTGTGTGTGTGTGTGTGTAAAAGTGTGTGTGTGTGTGTGTGTGTGTGTGTGTGTGTGTGTGTGTGTGTGTGTGT
>NW_017259251.1:53703-71034 GCF_001594045.1 Atta colombica
TGTGTGCCACGCGGTGGCGGCTTAACGCAAAAGAGAGCTCTCAGGAGAACGAGGAATGGGACGAGAAGAACGGAATAGCAGAACGGGCGGGTAAGGGAAAGATTCGAGCAGCAGCACAAGGCGGTAGTAGCAAAGGAGAAAAAAAGGAGCGCATATATCGGAGCCAACCGACGACGACGACGACAATATGCTGAGGATACGCAACACATATACGCATATACAAAAGGATCTCCTCTAGTGTCACCACCGTTCGCCGGACTCCCGATCGGCTACCGCTAGCGAAGGGCTGCAAGTCGCTCGAGGATAAAACTATCGTATGATCTGTACGTAGAAAAAAATAAATATTGAATGGTACGAACTATAAAAAGTTTTTTTATAACTGAGGATAACTTGAGGATATTGTCAAATTTGAAAAATAATATCTTCAATGGTCACTTTCCAAGAAATTCTAATATTTATTTCTCAAATTGTTTACAATGATTAACTATTGAGAAAATTGAAAAATTAAAAAAAAAAAAGAGAATGCGCATCTATTGTATGTCATGCTATAAAAATTTATACAAAAACTTGCAAGAGTTAACTAAGACGCATAACGCAGTGCAATACTATAAAAGCTTATAATATACATATACAATAAAATGTTCAAAATGCTCATAATCACAAAAATTAAGTGTAAGTTATTCGTGTATTAATATAGAATATGAGACACATTACCTTGTGCAGAAATAACACTTAGTGATGTTACTAACGTTAAGGTTTAACATTAGACTTATTAATGCGCAGTAAGTACCCTTTCGATGATAAAATTCCGCGGCATTTGAGATGGATTTGATATCTTATCAGCCAGTATAAATAAGCAGTAGAACCAAATATATTCTCTAATACTTCTTGAGGAAGAATTTCTAGAAAAAGAAATACTAACAAATAAAATATACTTTATACCTTATGCTTAATAATTAATTGTGTTTCAACTCTTTGAAATAAAATTTTCACCTTTTGAGCAATCTGGATCTCTGAACTTTAGTACAAATTTTTATATTATTCCGGATATATAAGAATCTAAAAAAATTCTTATACTCTTGTGAAAGCTTTAATGAATTTTCATAGAAATTGAGTTGTATTTTACTTTATACAGATTTAAATTTATCTAACAGAATTAACAATAAAAATCGACAGTATCTTCAAAATCCAATTTGTCAGCGAAGGATTAATTATGGTGTCCAGCAAAATCTAACTAGTCAATTGAAGAATAATTCCAGGACATTCCAGATAAAAATTCTTTTTCCAGGATTTATCCCATCAATTAATTTTCATTATTTAATTAATTTGTATTGATTTGCACAATATTATATGCTTTAATAAAAAACTAAATATATAATGCTCACTTGTAACAAAACAATATAGATGTGACACAAGGGTATATGAGCAATAGCCAGCAGTTGCTAAAATATAATATTTTAAATAAGTAAAATAAAATATTTTTTAAAGTAAAATAAAATATACGTTTCGAAGAAGATTCAGTCATTATCAGTGTTGTTAAATATAAATATAAAATTACATCCTAACGATTATGTACGCAAGTTATACTAAACGACTATAATTAAATCTAATTTAGTTACAAAAAATAAAATGATAGTACGTAATTTGAATTAATTAATTAGTAATTATAGTTGTTTAATATAACTTGCGTATATAACCGTTAAGATGTAATCTTATATTTATTTATATTGCTTTGTATTTAAATTAGGATTTTATATGAATGAATTAAAACACTAACAAATTTAGAACAATATTATTTATTGCTTTATAAATAATATCAAATGAACATTCCAGCAACACAAACAATTTTTCTACTATACTATGTTCTATTTTAGACATTAAATTCAAGTTTCTCATTTTCTATTGATAATCTATTGCATCTTTAAGGGAGAACTTATACTCAAATACAACTTTTCTTCTTATTAATTTTTTCTATTTCGCGCTGATTTTTTTTAAAATGAAAGAATGATAAATTCTAAGCAAGCCCTGAAATTTCAAGGGTTTTTCCAGAATATGGGAAATAAAATTCTGTTAAATAAAATTCAAGTATAATTCCCGGATTCATATAATATAAATATTCAAGGATCACTGGACACCATGTTAATATCACTAATTTATTTTAATTGTTTTAAGTGAAAAATACGTACGACAGGGATCACTATGAGTCAGCAACTGAATATCATTTTCTTTTGTAAATTCCTGCAAGGCTGGCGGTACCACACAACACGTAGCTAAATTAATCTGTACAATGTTTGGTTTTATCTGTAACAAGTAAACATCACAAATATGGATGAGAATATATTAAAATGAATATGAATGTCACTTTACAAAACTTATTCTTACATCTGCCCACTGAAACAGTTCAATGAAAGTGTTTGTATTAATATCGCTCAATCCAACACTGCATAACTTGTCAACTTTTACATATTCTTCTACCACAGACCATATTTTTTTTAACGATGACAACATATCTTCTGGACTCTCAGCACTTTTGTAAGCTATTACTAGTGATTCTATGGTATCTGTATGAAGTGCTTCAAACGCTATAAAATATAAAACACATTAGGAATATGTAGGATTGTTCTTTTTAGCTGAACTTTTTGTACTGTTCATCTCTTTCTTCCTTTTTTCTCAACGTAAAAAGAAAAAAAAAGGAAAGATAAAAAAGATAAATCGTACAAAAAATTCAATAAAAAGAACAAGTCTCCTCTGATGAAAATTTTTCTCATAATTTTTATACGAATTGGAACATTTTTCAGAAATACTCAGAAATATTCAAAAAGTTTACATCTTCTCTTAGAATTTTTCATATAAGTGAATTCTGAAATATTCTGAAATTTCTCACTCCATAATTTTTAAAAAGTACTTTTAAATTTTTTTAGATTTTATAACATTTCATCAGAAATTATACTTACAAAAAATTAAAAAAATTTTACAATATCTCATAAATAACATACATCAAAAATTTTGAGAAAAGATGTAAATTTTCTGAGGAATATTACAATTCGTATAAAAAATGTGAGAAAATTATAAACTTATAGAAATTCTGAAAAATTCTGAAAAAAATTTTCACCAGAAACATAAAAAAAATCTATTATAATGGCTAGGAATACCTTGATCCAATGCTTCCTTTAATGAATTAACATCAGGTGATGAGATAAATACTTTTACAGTGATCTTTAAGTCTTTTCTATTCACATCCTGTAAACTTGTATCCTTCTTTCCATTGATCTAGAATTGTAATTGACAGAAAATTAATCAGGTGACATTAATTCAGAAAGACACTTTCGCTACTGAAAATCACATATACATACAATTGTCTTGTCATCCCCCTTGCTTTGTTCATTGTTTAGAATGATCTTCAGTGTCTCGATCAACTAAAATGTATCAACGAATGATGTTAAAGAAGAAATTTCGACAAATGTGTCGCAACATAACCTCGGCTTCAAGAACAATAAATCGATTGATGTCGCGCGACACAGTTAAGACATATATTTTATGCAGAATTATGTAGAACGCAATGTTATGCAATAACTGTCAACTGACCTCATCCGTGGAATTTTGACTCGCCTTCTGTTTTGCCTCACTTAAGGAGAGTATGTTCCCAGTATTGATGAACAAATTATGTGAGAGCATATCGAACGACCCTGACGCGGAATTGTCACAAGTCCAACTTATCGGCGGTTATATATGCTTATATACGCTTTTATTGACGTTAAAGCAGTAAAGTGATGTCATCGATCGTGACTTTTCAATTCATAGTAATTCGTAGAAAAAAAAGTGTAACTCTGTGCGAGTTGAATAGGAATTCGAATATTTCGCTAATGATCGCTGCGAAATGCAGCAAAACGTAATAAGAAACTTGATTCTCCCAGATTTCTCCTCGATTATGTTTTTCTAGATTTTTCTTCAATGAATGTCATACAGTTGTCAAATTAAAGATAATCTCCGATTAAGAAAGGACGAGAGTCATGAATCTTAATTGTGCGATCGTTACTGTGGAAAAGCCAGCTTTATGTTAATATCGATAAACGATCTTAAATAAGAGAATAAAAATAATTAGTATTGAATTGGGAGTTTAAAAAAAATCGATCATTCCGAAAGAGGATTTAATGCTCGTTTCTACAAAATATAGTCCAATTATATAACTCTTCATCTTTTTCTAATTCTAAAAATTAAACTTAAATTAATTAAAGTTAATTTAAATATTGAAGCTCAATTAGACTTCCTCGCGTAAACGCTGAATTTTGGATTTCCTTTTTTTTTAAAAAAATCTCGTTTGAATTTTAAAATATTCATATCGCAATTTTCCTCACTCGGGAAATATTCGACTGACATATATTAGAGGACGCTATTTGAAAAGTATACGAATGTAAAGATCAAATAAGTTATCCAATTTTTTATCTGTACTTCACAAATGTCTCTTCGCGGTTTTTTTTTAAATTACATGTACCAAGCATATTTTTGTTGCTAAAGAATTGTAATTTTTCTAATTAACTTATTTCTAATCTAACTATACTTATAATAATAAAAGAAACATTCGCAAAAGAATGAAGAATGAACAAAGTAACAAATGTTATGTAATTGGTGTAAATAAATCTATAATTGCCTGTAATGGATCGTTATTACATACGCGTCATTTAAAATCTAACCTAACTTAATAGTAGAACGTGATTGGCTAATGAACGGTGGATGGTAGCACTGAAAAGAAGACTGCAAAAAATCATGCCTTATCATAGATTGCCCGCCGTCGTACATTAAATACAAATTACGCGTCGAGCTATAGCATGTGATTATATGGGTGTTATTTATTGCAATTAAAACCTCGTTGAATTAATTGTCGAGAGGTGTGACGAAGAAGCAGAGAAAAATTTCTTTCGGTAGTTAACCATCCCGTGTATAATTTTTGCGTAATTGCAACACAACGCGAAAGATATATCGAGCTTATCATTCGGTAATTATATAAATAGACGTCACACCGTACACAATGGAGACTACAAACGATTTTTTTTTTTATAGCAATGCCGATCGACTACGCCGCATTTGCGTACGCTATCGCAGTGGCTGGTGGCGGAGTGCTAGGTTACGTGAAATCGAGTGAGTAGTTTGATTAATTGTTGTTGACAAAATTTGTTTGCTTTCCTTTCAGGAGACACACAAACGTTGTTCTATTTTTCTTGGTTAGTATTTAATAAATAACATAGATAAAACAACACTTCTCAAACAGAATGATAAGTCATGATAATGTCAAAATAATGTTAAAATGAAACGTAAATGATAGAAAAAAATGACTTTTATGTATGTTTCCAATAATTTAATTTTAATCTCATTTTAACTAACATTATTTTAACATTATTTTTTTTCTAATTCTAAGAATAAGTTGAACAGAAATTAAGGTTAATTTATATTGGTAGAAACTGATATTAGTGATCATTTTGGAAGTTGGAGTCATTTCTATTACAGTATGGATCATTTCAGCAAAATTGCAGCAATATATAACATTTTAGTAATATTCCAGTAATATAATATTGGAAATGTTGTAATCTTCTGTATAGGTTTGTGCTGTATAAATTTAATTGCTGTCATGATTTATACTTGAGCTATATAGATTGTATAATGTCAGCTCCGAAATCTATAAATGCAATCTATAAATTTGTTCTTTTTAGCTAAACTTCTTATATATTCAAAAAAAAAAGGAAAAGGATGAACTACAATAGATTTATTAAAAATTTATTAAAAAGAACAAATCTTATGATTCTCACTGACATGACTTGGAATGCTTTAAGTGCTAATCTTATTGAATTTTTTAGGTTCTATCCCCTCGCTGGCCGCAGGTCTTCTTTTTGGATCAGTTCTAGGATATGGTGCTTACCAGACTTCCCAGGATCCAACCAACGTTGCAGTTTTCTTAGGAACTAGCACGACCCTTGGAGGTCTGATGGGGTATCGATTTTACAACAGTGGAAAGATAATGCCAGCTGGAGTAATCGCTATACTAAGGTATTTAAATGCTGTAATTGTATTTGAAACTATGCAAATTATAAATTTGTATTAATGTTAGGATAATTTTCAGTGCTGTTATGGTCGTAAGGACAGTCACGAGATATTTCTCACCACCCTTGAAGACTGAATGAATGTTATGTGTTTAAGATATCACATTTATTAATTTTAAGTTTATGGTGCGAGAAGAAGGGACAATGTAATCAAAGAATTTATAGAAATAAATATATTATTTTCTTTGGCAGATTTAAAACTATTGTTTTTTATACAATTGTCAAATAATTTAATAACTTTTACGGCACGATGCACGAATGTTTCTAGACATTTGACTTGTTATTCAGCCTTCACATGAGATCTGTTTTTTGTTGCTGCACTCTGAACCAATGCAGTAAGTTAAAGTGAACGTATATTTGTTTTACTTCACTTATTGTACTATATGTATTAGTTCAGAAAGTGCAGCAATAAAAAAATAGTCCTATGATTTTAAAAATTGTGTTCCAAAGTTTACTGTCAGTGTTAAAAATGTACACGTAATGTAAACTGTAGGGTTTCAGCGGCAATGAATTTTAGAACACAGCCATTGTATCACATCGCATCAAACGTTATTGCATTCGGTGCAGATAAAACGAAAACGGATGTATTATCGTAGATTTATTTGCATTATTTGTATTTTTAAACTCGGAATCTTCGCTTTCTCTTTTTTTTAATTTCTGATTATCTCATTTTGAGTACAAAAGTTTTGTAAGATTTCAAACAACTTGAACAATTAACATCCTCGTGTTGGACGATCAATCGAGGAGCGACGCGTGGCAGTGTAGAAAGTGCAATTGCATAAAATGATGCGACCTACCTCACCTATCGCTCGGACCGAACGTATGATAACGTCAGATAATCTCTAATGAAACTCGGAAAATATTACCGTTCTACGTGAACGTTGTTGTCATCATTGCATTCGTTCTATCGTTGGATGTGCGCGTGGACAAACGTGAGGGCCGTCGAGAGGTGCTAGAAATTCAATTAAAGTTACTACCAATTAACGTGATCTCACCGGCAACTTCCGGAAGCGCCGCTCATTTTCAGAACGCGACGCAGAGTTGTCCTTACGTGAATAGATTAAATTATCATTATTAAATAATTGAATAACACGTCGCTGTTTTACTCCGTGCCAATCGTCCGAAGATTCTCTGAATTAACTTTCTCTCGTATCACCGGTAAGACAAGCTTTTGTTATTTTTCTAGTGTAAAAAAAAACTTGTGATTTACTATTTTGATATCACTATGCGATACAGATTAATTTAACTAAAAAATTTATGCAAAATTATGCGTTACGCCGCGGTTAATGGTGTCTGCCGGAGATATATGGTGTACGAAGCAAATTTGAGGTTAAGTTTCGCATGACTGGCTCATTCCGTCTCTCGGATGCATTGATTTTAAGGATATAATTTTAATTGCTTTAAAAACTGTTTTAATAAATTGTTGTAAGAAATTTGTTTTAATATTTGTTTTTTATACGTATGTTATATTTTGTTAGTATTTTTGTTCATTGGATTTATTTTGCCATGTGTTTCAAGTCACCAGGCTTAAATTAATTAGGCGAAGATATCCTCTCATTTCATTTTTTTCTTTTGCATTTCAGGAATATGAAATGGCAAGAATCATAGCGTGTGTTGTGTTAGTTTGCCTGAATGCATGTTGTATATTAAGTGTAGATGAAGACAGTGATGCAATACAGAAGCCGACTTACAAAAGTCCGGAACCTTCCGGTTTCGCTCACTTAGCGGAGAACTTTGACAGTGAGGAGAGATTTAGGAATGTATGGGTATTATCAGAGGCGAAGAAGGATGATATTGACGAAGATATCGCTAAATACGATGGTTAATATTAAATATTAAATTTTTGTACATTCTTTTGTTATACCCTAGTAACAGAATTATTGGTACAATATTGCCTAAATATTAGCTCAGTATGTCTCTAATAGTTAATTAATATGGTATTTATCTTTTTATTATTTGTTAGGAATTTGGTCCATCGAGGAACCTAAGAAACATGGTGAGGATGGAGACTTAGGATTAGTGCTTAAAAGCAAAGCTAGACATGCTGCCGTTTCTACTGCATTAGTTAAGCCATTTTATTTTGAAGATAAGCCCTTAGTTGTACAATATGAAGTTAATTTTCAAGAGGGACAAGAATGTGGTGGTGCTTACCTTAAGTTGCTTACATTAGATGATAAACATGGAGACTTAAAACAGTTCCAAGATAAAACACCATATACCATAATGTTTGGGCCTGATAAATGTGGCAATGATCACAAGGTATGCTTTTGTCTTAGTTTAAATATTACAAAATATATACAAAATATATTATGGTTCATTTGATGTTTATTTTTTTTCTTCAGCTTCATTTTATATTTCGACATAAGAATCCATTGAATGGTACAATCACAGAGAAACATTGTAAAAAATCAAAAGACAAAATGGAAGATTATTTCAAAGATAAAAACCCACATTTGTATACTCTGATCGTACGACCTGATAATATGTACGAAATCAAAGTAGATAATAAACTTTTAAACTCTGGCTCATTACTAGACGATTTCACTCCTCCTGTGAATCCGCCTTTAGAAATAGAAGATCCTGATGATAAACAGCCTGAGGATTGGGATGATCGAGAAAAGATTCCTGATCCATTGGCAGAAAAGCCTGATGACTGGGACGAAGATGCTCCAGCACAAATAGTTGATGAGGAAGATATTATGCCAGAAGGATGGCTTGAAGACGAATCGCCGATGATATCGAATCCAGATTCGGTTAAGCCCGATGATTGGGATGTCGAGATGGATGGTGAATGGGAACCTCCGGAAATACCAAATCCAAAATGCGCGGATGTTCCTGGTTGCGGACCATATAAGCAGAAAATGATGAAGAATCCACGATATAAAGGAAAATGGTTGGCGCCACTTGTTAACAATCCTAATTATAAGGGAAAATGGAAGCCTAAACTTATAGACAATCCTGATTATTTTAATGACAAACATCCGTTCAAGATGTTACCAATTGTATGTAATGAACAGAATATTAGTAAACTACAAATATTCTTGTATAATATATGCGAATGTGTTTTATAGAGTGCTGTTGGTTTTGAGCTGTGGTCAATGACTACCGACATATATTTCGACAATATAATTATAACAGATGATGAAAAAGTGGCGAAGAAATGGGCAATTGATACATTCGAGGTTCGACGTGTTAAAATTGCTGAAGAAAATGTAAGTACCCTTTCATCTGTGATTTTAAAATATTTGTTCTTATCTCATATGTATATCTAAAGATACTTTTCTTATACATATATCTCTCTGATCTAAAAATACTTTTTCTTATATATCTCCTATAATAAATTTTTGCTGTAAAAATATAACAAAAATACATAAAACGTATTACATGAAGATAATATTGTACAAATATATAATATTGTATAAATATATAAGGCTACGTTCCAAAACTTCCTCTCGAAAGAAAATTTTACTCGAAATATATAATATACATTACGTATATTATACAGTCTATTTGGAAATTAATCAACTTTCAAATTTGAAGCTGTACTTTTGAAAATAGACAATTAATTCTTTAGTATTACACACAAATTATAATATACAGGATTCTATGTGGGGTCGAATGATGAAGGCGATGAAATATAAGCCTGGATGGTGGGCATTGTATTTCTTGTATTGCGCGATACCAATTGTAGCTTACATCTGGTATCTGTGCAAACAAGCTTGTGAGGTATAATAGACATGAAAGATAAAGATTGAATGAAATGTTGAAAGTATTTGCTTGGGATATTATTGAAGTATATTATATGTACAAATGCACTAATAATGTATATAATGTAAATACTTTTAGTATAATATTTATATTTGATATTTTACCAAGTTGTAATAGTAAAATTAATTTTAAAATATAATCCTCACTGACTCCTTATTGAAAAAACTTATTCGTTATTATTCAAGGATTAATAAGAGTTTCATTGCTAGTATTTGTATACTTTATGCATATAATAGATTTTGAAATATAATAACATATGTATTACAATTATATTATGTATATTATTTAATTAGAACAAAAAGTAATAACAATCGGTACAAAGATTAAATCTAATGTGTAAATAAAAAATTAAAAAAGATTTCTAATTCAATAGTTGATTAAGTTGATAATTCAGTGCTTTTCTGATTCTGCGATACATCGAATCTGCCAATTTGATGTACATCTTTAAGTAATATAGTCTTCGTAATGTGATCCTGCGGCTAACTATTGTTTCTTTTATCACTATTTTATGTACTAAAGAGAATCTGAAGCGAGGATCGAAACGTTTACCACTTTTGGTTTAATAAAGATTTGATCGTATACCAATATCTTATGTCAGCTCATACTGGCATTTACACATAATTTTATTTAATTAGATTAAAAGTTAATTTGAAATGTAATTGTAATATATAAATTAACATATAATTAAAAATCAGTGTATACTTATAAGTATAGTATTTTATATGATTATTTAATACAGTGGAGTACATGGAATCGGATCGCGAAATTTACTGCGGACCATCCATGGATATGGGCAGTATATCTAGTATTAACTGCAATACCAGTAGTCCTGATAATGTATTTTTGCTGCTTTTCTGAGGTAACATTTGATTAAGCTAAAATAATTCAAATGTTCTTGTAAAGAAAATTGTTTATTTGTATAAATACAAAAATTTAGAAACTCTAAAGTAAATATGTAATAACATTAGTTGCTTTATAAGCAGAATACAAGTTGTCCAGCAGTAACGTTATTTATTATTGTTGATATTGTTATATAAATGTAAGATATTTAAGTGAGATCAAAATAATTTATACTGTTTTCAATATCTTAGGACAAAACAGATTTTAAAGATGAAGAAGATGACAAGTCATTTTTAGGATTAGGCATCGACGAGACCATGGAAAATGAAAATTCTGAACTTGAGCAAAAACCTGTTATAGAAGAAATAAGAGATATAGAGATAGAGACTGGAACAGAGGAAGTAATAGAAAGTGATAAGGTTGGTAATAGATCTTTAAGTATTTTAAGAACTGTAATTCATTAAATTTTTTGATATACACGATATTTTTTTTCTTATAAATGATAAATGATTCTCGGTTATGTAAAGCACATATGATTATTGCAGGATACTCCACCGATTAGTGGCGAAGGACCACGACGAAGAAAACCAAATAAAGAATAGGAAGAAGAATAATTATTAAAAAATTTAATAAGAGTATTATCGCGTTAAAATATTTATATAATACTATATCACATTCCACACATTACACTTGCCACTGTGGATAGTAGGTTACCAGTCACTAGTAAATTCAGTTACTGCAATGTGTGATGCGATATTTAATTACTCTTCTAAGAATATTGACATTTGATATCGTATATGAAATCTTATTAATATATTTGAGGAAACTGTTCTCGAATTATACATATGCTTTTGTGTACTGAGTGATGTATGATGTATTTGTATTCTTTGAAATTTACAATGGAGTATTTTCTTTTAAAATGGACAATGCCTTAATAATAGTAAAGTATATATTTATGTTTTTAATTACAACATTTTTCAATGTTGTAGCATTAAAGGAGATAGCATAATTCATATTTTAATGTTACACTGGGACAAATCAATAAGAGACAGTAAAAAAGTCGAAGAGAATGTAATATATGTGAATGCAAGATATGTATACAATTTATGTCCTGATGTAACTCAAATATTTTTCAACTACTATGGCAGAATCCATTTTAATTATAAGGCAAACAAACTATATGCATTTACAGAATGTGCAAAAGTCAGCTTGTGTTTCCGTAAGTTTCTATATTTGCGTAATTTATGTATCATTTTTTTTTTAATAATTATAAAGTATTGAAGTATAAGTTGAGATAGTTTTAAAGTCATTAACGTAAAACGTTACATAGCAACATTTATCGACCGTACCATAGTAGTTGATAGTCAATGATTTGTTATCAATTATTTGGTGTAATATTCACGAACTTTAAAGTGTTTATGAATTATTTAAGTTAGAAATAAGTCCGTATGTTATATATATTGTAATCAGGTACTACGTTGTTTGTATTGATCGATTATGCGAACGAAATAAAATTCAAAGAAATATATAGAAAAGCTAAATATATAAAATTGGAATAATACAATGCCTGATATATATGCTATGCTTCTTCATTTCGCTAAAAAAAAACGTGTATATAAATAGAGAAGAATAAGTCAGCATTAAATAAAGCACGTTTAAGGACTAGTGGCAGATATGCCGAAACTTTGATAGCATGATTTGCACGTGGGTACGGCACGTTGTGACAGATGTCCAGGTAATTTAGTGTGCACTGTCATACATCTTGTGCATAGTACATCACCACAGGACCAACAATGATGCTGAAATAAAACTCATTATGAAGTAAACATAAAAAGGTTATTTTAACTTACAAGGTACACTCGTCAATTATACCTTTTTGTTAAAAGTATCAAATGTAGTAGAGCATCCACATTCTTCTATATTTCGCGACGATTTCCATTCTAAGGCAACTGTCTTTAATTCATTTTCCAATTGATTTGCTTTTAGTTTACTTCTCGTTTTTTCATCGTGATTTGCGGTGTTCTCTATTATATTCTCTGACAAAGATTCCTTCGTGAATTTAGTGTCAAATTTATGCTTTCCCTTCTTTTGAGTGTTACTTGTATTTAAAAGTTGTCCCAAAGAATTTACTCGCTGTTGAAGAAAATTAAAATGCAGATACATTAATTTTTCGTTCAAAATTTAATTATCTATTTGTTAAAATATAATATCTATTTGCTTGACTAAACTATGTGATACATACTTTTAATAAAAGCTTTACATGATCTTCTAAGGAACTTGTGTGATCGTAGATCGTCAAAATTAAATCTTCACACGTTTCTCTAGGATGTATTCCATTTTCAAATCTAAAGTATAAGCCTCTCCAAAGACTGAAAATAAAATAACACGGTTTACATTCAAACTGTATGGTTAACAATATTGAATATAAATCGTTGCATAAAAGTTACATATTTATTACACAATAGATTGAGGTGCCAATTTAGGTTGAAGAATATCAATAGAGTCCTCGTTATTATAACGATTGCATCTGTAGATTGGGTTTATATATTCATTCATATTATTTGCTAAGTAGCCCCACAACGAATATGTTCGCTCAGATAATCTAAAATAATATTCATCATAATTTTTTTTTCATTTACATTTATCATGAAGAAAAAGATCAATATGTAGATGTAATACCTTAATATTTGCCTTTCTTTCTCTGAATTTCCGATGAATGTACCGTGTTGACAGCTATGTACATGATCATGTAACGTTAAAAGAAAATATTCATTGAATTGAAATTTATATGGATATTGCTGTAGCAGTTGGTATGTTGCATCTATAAACTGTGTAAATATTGGTGCGAGTTCTTTACCATCGCTACTGACATAGCCACAACGATCACTAAATTTATGACCGAACGATAGCCAATCCTTTTCTATTAAAGCCTGTAAGAAGTTTTTTTAATCATGTGAGAGAAATGGAATATATAATTTAATCATATAATAATTATAAATGCAGAAATTTGAACAAATTGGTATTAAATTTACTTGAAAACCTTGGATGGTTCTATAAAATGGATCTAATAGTAATGCAGCCAGAGAGCACACTTGCGCAGTACGATCCCATCCATCGCTACAATGCACTACTACACTCACGCCGTTCGAAACTGCCCGTGCAATGAACCAAGCGGTTTCCAGAATAGAGCGAATATGCTTTAACCAACCGCTATTTTCTAGGCCACTTAAAAATGCGCTCATGGAGGTTGATCTTTGTACTAAAAGTTCAAATACAGATGAAAATTTAACAATTGTAATGTAAGGAAACTGATGTTTTATACACAAACTCTGTAAAAATGTTACTTACAGTCCAAAAGCTTATTTAAACTCGTTCTCATTACGTGAATGTTCTCTATCCCGAAGAAATGAAATTTGATATTGTCATAGAAATTTTCATTCTCATATCCTTTCCCTGCAGCTCTGTTAGCAAAGGCGTTAATCTAATTAAACAGAATTAAGTTTTGTTTTTAATATCTTGTATCCTTAGAAATAACTATAAAAATCATTTATTTTACATATTTATAACATTTGTCATCACTGAAATAATTAAATATCAATTTGTTTTTAAAATCGATTAAATAAAATATTATCTCTAAAAAAAAGCTTAAAATATTTATAACGGTATTTTCTGTTTTCAATTCTAAAGAAATGACATATTAAAGAAAATATAAAATAAAATAAAAGGAATAAAATTAGGTCTGATATTCAATTAAAAAAGGAATTATATATTCCAATATATTTACCCGCGGCCTTGTATCGACAACATACATATACCGTGAATTAGGATTTGTACATAATATATTATGCATTATTTCTTCGTCTTCAGGACATCGTGCACTAAATCCTGAAAGTGGTTGACTGCAGCGGCAAATGGCAGCCTACAAATTATTTTATTTGAAAAACTTTTATTTATTAAATGTTTATTTATCAAATGTTTAGTTTATCATTTTGATCAAACCTTGTTTGAATGCAAGTATGTTAAAACTGGTAGCCTTCCTCTGCTTCTAAACTTTGCACTGCCTAATAAAATGTTTTTGGTAGATGCACTGGGAACATATAAGTACCTAGGATAAGTATCGCAAAGCTGAAAAAAATTGATAGTTTAATTAATGGCAAAATGTAAAATGATAACACAATGAATATTATTTTACCTCATAATTAGTATTTAAATACGAAAGTGACCACTCCTCGTTGGGAACACCTTGGCGCTGAAATTCACTTTGTACATTGAAGAAATTCCATCCTGCATGCTGAGGTAGCGTGTCTTTATTTTCTTGATAATTGAAGCAATATAAATCTTCTACACTAACTGTAATAAAATTAAATCAATAAAAAATTTTAATTTTTTATGTTAGGAATGATTATCTTAGAATTTTTTTATTCTGTATGTTACATAATGTATAAACATAGCGCTTTTAAAAATTCTTAGAAGGCATTTATGTTCAAAATATGATACAAATGTAGTAGCTTATTACCTGGGCAGGATAATTTTAATAATGTGAGATAAATCTCGTGGCAATCGCGTTCCTTCGGGATGACAAATGTGACAATGAAGAAATGTTTACACTTAATGTACAATGGTGATCCTGTGGTCGTTAATGGTTGTTTCTCTATATTAGAAATATGTGTATATAAAACCTGTAATTTAATATTTTATTATTTTCGATATAAACCTAACAATAACTTCTATTAAACTAATATATGATTGATTTACCCATATCTTCTTTTTGCCACTTCTTTCAACAAAGATGAGATGTGTCACTGTTAGGTAAAGCGTGCCGATGGAATGATTATTGCTATATTTGTCTAGCATTCTCACATTTTCTACCTGCAAATATATTTTTTTTTGAAGTCTAATATTATATGCGAATACAATATATATGCGAATAAAAATAAGACATTTTTTCAACATTGTAATTTTTGTTATTTTTGGTATAAAGTAATACAAGAAAATAGAATCAATAAATAAATATCTAATATTTCTACCACTAGTCAATTCATTACTAATAAATTACAGTACGATAAATATTGAATCAGAAATGTTCGTACCTTCGGAACCTTTATTTGCTCCATTTTCGAAGCCTTAAAAAAATTGCACGCAATCAAATAACTTTTATTTAGGCAATTATAACGATTAATACATGCGTGTATGTATCACCCGAGTTTCATAATAGTGATTAAAAAATAATCATTCTAAGCGTACGTGGACATTTGTTAAATATCTTAAGCTAATAGGCGAAGGTTACGTGTACTACTCCCATTCCCTTTGAAAGTGACACTGACAGATCAGTCAGAATTCACAGATGGTGACAGATTACAATATGTGTGCAACAATGCCAACAGTCAATATATTTCGTATGGGCACACAATCAAAGTAAATATTTTTTTCAATGAGTTTCAGAACGCAGTCGTGAAAGAAACATTACCAGAGAGAGAGAGAGAGAGAGAGAGAGAGAGAGAGAGAGAGAGAGAGAGGGAAGGGGAGAGAGAAAAACTTATTTTCTTCCAAACTGTGTTTCAAAACCCATCAAAAAACAGGTTAATTCCACAGCGGACTGGACGCATGACGAAGTAAATAGTGTGAGCATTTCTTGCTAACGCATATTCTTTGCTCCATCCAATGAGAGTTAAAAAAAACATTAAAAAAAGAATCAGCTGTCAAACTTCGTGAAGTTCCGATCGATTCGGGTGAATTTATCATTACGTCTAATATTATGAAATAAAGTATGTAATATAATTTAAAAGGCGCTTACTATTGCTTTCTATTAAATTGGAGTTGACATGGATCAGGCTAATACGGAAGAGTTGATCTCGAAATTAATTTCCGGCACACATGAAGAATTTTGTAAAAATATTGTTGTGTTTCTAGAGATTGTAAGTATACATTTTGAAATACTTCTTTATTTACTAAGAAACGTAATATATGTTTTTCTTATCACAGCTCTACGAAGCTTGCAATTTTAGAAGAAATTTTATTTTATTGATTCATTAATCTCAATTTATTTTATCTTAATTTGTTAATTTCACACTTTTTTTATCCTAAATTAATAAGCAAATCTGTCACCAAGTAATTCTTTAAATTCTAATTCATTTATTATAAGAGAATTTATATGTCAAAAAAAAAACTGTCTCTTTTCTCTTCTTTTTATACGTTTTTCTAGAAGCTATTGAAACGATTTACATGTATTATACAACTAATATTTTAGTATGATAAAAAGACGAATTTTGAAGAGTTGAATAGTACCTGTTTACGAGAGAAACTATGGAAGAGATTATTTTATTATCTAACAGATTACGTTCATGTAGATCAACATCATCATTGTTTAGCTGCTTTGAGGATACTTAGGTAATTTACTTATGTTATGTATTTCTGTAATAATTATAAAAGTATAATATTTCTCAATAATAAAAGATCAATAATAAAATTATTCAAAGTAATTAAATTTAATATAATTATACAAAATCATTAAATAAAAAATTATTTATAATTACTTAGTATTCTGATACTACACACATACACACACACACACACACACACACACACACACACACACACACACACACACACACACACACACACACACACACGC
>NW_017259251.1:71137-86030 GCF_001594045.1 Atta colombica
TATATATATATATATTTAAATATATGAATGTTTTTGATTGCAGTTACAATAGAATCACTGAAGTTGCTGTGTAATTTATTATTTAATAGTATAAAAGTGCAACAGTCGCAAGTATTAATCTCTTCTTTGCCTTACCTCATCGATCGAATTAAAAATTATATGACACATGATTCCTATGATGTCAAATTATTTGACGTGAGAATATTGTTTTTACTGACTGCACTAAATACATCTACGAGGGACATAATCAAAACTGATTTATATGGTGATGTATATCTTATTAAAATAATAGAGGAATTTGCAGCTCAAAATCAAAATAGCGAGGTAATTGTGAATAAAATAAAAAGATTTATTTAAATATCATTTATTGATATTTTACATCAATTAAAAAATTCAAATTTTCTTGTTTCTTTTAGACTGAAGAGACAGCAAGAGAGATAACAATAGTCTGTGAAGTTTTAAAAGTTCTATTTAATTTATATATACATTCTGATGATATCGGAGTTGTGGACCAAGAAAAATATAAGAATTTGGTGTTAATTTTGTATAAATTGTTAACTCTTAAATATTCAGTGCAACAAGATGACCTTGAAAGGTAAAATAATAACAATTTGTAATATCTTATAAATAATAATAATAATTTGTGATATCTTTTATAAGAAAATTAGTCTTATTTATAAGAAAATTATTTTTTTTTCAGCCATATCGTCAATTTGTTGACTGTGATACCGTTTAGTTGTTATACATCAATTATACAAACCAACAGCAAAAATTGCAAAGATGTATACCAAAACATGGATATGAGCGCTATATGCGTTTTACTTAGATTTTTAGATAAAAGATTAGAATGTAAAACACATTTACTAGAAAATTTCTCTCCAATAATTACTGCATTGGTTAGACTTGTCAAATCAGAGAGGCTTGTTCGCAAATACATAAGACTGCAGGTAAAATCTTGTAATAAAATTTGAATAGTTATTTTTATAATAAAATTTTTTTTAAAATTTACTCTTGATAAAGAAAAAAATTTTAGTAAATAATTTTTTTTTAATTGCCCAAAATAATAAATAATCTCATGAATAAATTTTATAGATTTTACCTCCATTAAAGGATGTGATGAATCGTCCTGAAGAAGGGACGACATTAAGGGCTAAGTTATGCAAGTTACTAACGTCGCCTATCACAGAGTTACGTGATCTAGTTGCAGAACTTTTGTTTGTTCTTTGTAAAGAAAATGGTATTTATCTGCCATATTAAAATATTTCAAGTGATATTTGATTTAGTGTTAATAATGTTATGATATTGTAATATCAATATTATTTACAGTTAGCCGTATGGTGAAATATACAGGATATGGAAATGCGGCGGGAATGTTTGCCACTAAAGGATTATTAGGGCGTAACCAAGCGGAAACAGCTTATTCTTCTGAATCGGAAGATAGCGAAACGGAAGAATATCAAAAATATAAAGAACGGTAAGCAATCGACGAAACATAATTGATTAAGACGAAACGAAAAACTTTATAAATAAACGGTTTTCTTTTATTTTCAGAATAAACCCAGTAACTGGATGTTTCGAGCATTCCAAACCAAATCCGCTTGAAGGCATGACAGAGGAACAAAAGGAATACGAAGCTTTAAAATTAGTAAATCTGGTTAATAAATTAACAAAGTGAGTAATATATATTGAGAGATTTTATTTATTCGTCACAGATCAAAGATATGCGTAAAGATATACAATCATATCGAGATCTAATGCTAAACAAAAGCTATTTTCATATATTTATAACATCATTATGTAAACCAGCAATATATTATCAACTGCAAACGCCATAATGATAATATTTTTCTATATATATAAAAAAATATATATCAAGATAACATCGTTGCTTAGGGAAGGAGTCGTGCGTCCTTGCCGCATCGGCGATGATGGGAAACCAGAACCGATAGAACATGTTCTTGAATTGCAGAACGAATTACCGAAACAGCAGTTTGGCAGAAAGGACTCAGACTCCGAATAAATATGTTATATATCTCCAAAATAGGACAATCTGTATATGTATAGATGTATCTGTCCGAATAAAGATATTTAAGTCGAAAATTTGTTCTGACATTAGGCCCGCACTAAATTAGTCGCTTCCATTAGATAAATATCAGTAACAATTGTTTACGTAAAATATATGATTATAAATATGCGAATATCGTATAAAAAAACGTTTTCTCATACATGAAATTGCGTCCGAGGTGATTACAGTGAATAAAAAGAATTTCATATTTAGTTGATTACTTTATTGAAAAAGAGAACAAAGAACAACATTACAAATTAAACAATTGGCAGGAAATAAAAAATATATAACAGTTTCCAAAATCACATGAAATATTTAAACATTACAATTTTGGTAAAATGTGTTATGTGCTTTGTGAGCATCACAATATATTATTATTGCATTGCAGCCTATGCGCAGACAAGAATGTATACTTCTACACGTTTCAAATAACTGCATAGTGATATCATTTGAGAATATCTTAGTATAGGACAGTACATATGAATTGACAAGTAATGGCAAATTGAGTTGATATGATGAAGCAATGTACGATCAACAAAGAACATTTATTTTCTTTTATTTTAAGGCTAAATTTGTCCATCCTATAATAAAATATTTTCAATATAATACATTTGACAAATATATAAGTAGCAAATGTTCCGTATCTTTAATTATGTAATACATTATGTAGATTAAAATATTTTTTTTTCTTTTTTTGTAAAAGTGTATATAGATGTGTATACGTATAATACCATAAATTTGAATATTTTATATAAAAATGAAACTAAAATTTGGTTTCAAGATAGAAAAAAGCTGATTTGCGGTAAATAAAAAGAAAAAAAAATAATAGAAGAGAGTTAGATCTGTGTTACAGATATTTCGGGGACTAGTCTTGACAAACTTTGGAAGATAAAAAATCGTAAAACTCGTAAACTAAGAGATATATATAGATACATATTTGAAATACTTCGAAATTCAAGTAGTCCGACAATGGGGGGTGGGTATGTTCAATAAAGGCTGAGTAGTCTCAAAGGGAACTGATTTGTGTGTACACAGTTGATCTCTGGACGTGTATAACTCTAAATAATACGTTACATTACAAGATGACCATGCTCCTTGGCATCCCATTAGCATATAAAAAATATATTGGTATACACGCGCTTTCCATATTGCATTACAATTTACCTTTTTTCGTCAGTTGTACTATTCTTATACAGTTTACATTTTGAAGTGTAAGTGATGTCGGAATATTTAAGATCTTTTCTTTTTTTTTTCCCCCAGAAATACCTCGTTCTATGCAAAATACCAATGGAGGTTTTTAGGAAAACATGGTTTACACACAGTAATCCGCATTATCATTTCGTGACAGCTGTTACAACATTTGTATGTGTACAACATAGGTTGAATCATTAGAAAGTTCATTTCAGATATACATAGTACATGTTATTTAGTATGTTATTTAGATAGATTTGAGAGAAACGACACTAGAAACTAATTTTGCATAGAGAAATGTGATGGAGCCAGGCTTTAACTTTTGGTAAAGCACAATTGCTCAATGTAGACGCTTATTTTCGATTACGCAATAAGCTGCAAATGAGCTGTAAGAAGCTTTAAGAATCAAATGTCACTTTACCATAAAAAGTTTCTCTCAAGTCAGCCTCGCGATCACTACTTAAAAGTAAGTAGAAATACGGAGATCACCGAACGGATATATTCGAGGGTATGCTACTCGACAAGTTGACGCTTTTTCAGCATACCGGATTGGAATGCAACTGTATGTAACGCGGTTTTAGTGGTCAATTTGATATGTAAACAAAGTACCTCCAAAAAGGAACGTGTGGTAATATCCAAAAATAAATATTACACGTGTATAGGGCAGATGGCGAAAGCGTTTTCTTTACCCTTTCTCTCAGCCTGTTAAGTATTACATCGAGTAAACTAATGCAAAATAAATAAAGCTAGTGCTGTTGAGGAATGAAACCAAGTAACAGTATATACGCCATTAACATGCCTTTCGCGTTACTTACTTTCTAAAGATAGAATATATATATATATATTAAATATTTGTACTTTAACTGACTAAGCAAGGATTTAATCGTAATTTTTTGTCTTCTTACTCTAAGAACTTCAACACTCGCGCGCGACGCAACTTAAAAAGACGAATAAAATAAACTTATAAGGAATAAAACAAATTGTAAGCAATAATATACATGTTATATAAATACTCTGATTAGTCTGTTTTGGCACTAAAGAATTTAATTTTTCTATCTCATACGAAGTGACAGATAAAAATGATCGATTTGGAATGTAGTTAAATTGTTAAAGTAAAATCAACATCAATACTCATTATGAACTAATCGCTTTTTTCTGCCTTTTCCTACGAGGTAATATGACAAGCTGTATAGAATTCCTTGTCATTCCACCTCAGATTGAGTATTTGAAATAAAAGAAAAAAAATGTTAGCAACAAAAATATAAAAATTAAAGCAATGACAATAAACGTGTGTATGTGTGTATCTGAAAAGAACACAATTAAAATGAAATGAAGTGTATAATAGAAACCAGTCAATAATGTTTCTTATCTTTTCGAATAAGATATAAACTGTAGCGAGAAATTTATAAAACCAATTAAACAAAACAATATATAAATAATATAAATACACATTTGAAAGCAATTCCGTTTTTCCGGATTGCCCGAATAAAAACGTAATAGATCAAAATATGTATAGCAAGCTCGTACCACGTATTCCCCGGCAATAACTACCACGGAAAAATGATCTAACGTATCCAAATAAGTACGCTATAATAGCGTCAGAAACAGCCGATCGAACACATAATGCTTGCATAAAGATAAAAATTAATTATATATATATATAAGACAATGTATACGAGCGAGTAAGGAATAAAAATATTACAAAAATAACGCGGAACGCTTATACATAATGAGCTATGGCTTTTTTTTCTTTCTCCTTTCCTTTTTGATCATAGATTGTTTACCCCTCTTTTCCTCTTGTAAAAATTCAACTTAAATTATGCTGAAGGCATAAAAAAGTAAAAATTAATCACGGACTTTTAATGTATAAGCCATGTCGAGTAAAATAATATGGAGCTGTTAATTCGAAGCGCAATTCGTAAGATAACTCTTTTCGTGTTACGCTTTTCTCCATTTATAACCAGCTATATAGTGTTAATTGGCCATGCCCTAATCAATATAGCGAAGTCATACTCTTTTTTTTTTTCTTTAGGATTCTAGGAAGACTATGATTAACCGTAGGCTAGAATTCAGTTTATTTATGTCGTGTCATGTTAGTCCTATTATTTATATAATTGTAGCTGTCTCATTAATGCTTGTGAACATTCGCAATAATTCTTATTGTATAATATATGCGACTCTTTTCTTTTTTCTTCTTCCTCTTTTGAAAATCAGGAACATATTTTTTCGTGTGATATATAGCAACGATTCCTCATCAAATACACGACATATTTTACGATTGACAAATATTGTGTCGATTCACGCAAATCGTACGCGAAATTAGAAACAGAGCAGCCCGAGGGCTCGTAAATGTCTTCCTCGTGTTGCCAAGTACTGTAAAACGTAGCTTGTAAAAATTTCGAGAGCAATTTTGTATCGGGAAACAAACGTAATCGCGCATTAATTCCGATTTACAAATAAAACAGGTGACAAGTCTACAATTATTAGAAGGAAATGGAAAATTATAATTTTAACTCCACGGCGAACGCAAAATAGAAAGATCAAATAATTCTTTGCTTGAAATTATGTCGGAGAACCTGTGGCACCTAAAAGGCCTTGGAAGTTGTATAGCAATAAAAATAGTACTGCTAAAGAGTAATACACACAAAACCTATCCCATACTCGAAATACGATCTTCGATTACACTGCCAGTTGTAAAACTGTTTAGTGTGAATAGTTATGAGAGCTTTTAATATTAGTTTAACAAGGTAAGCAAAGTTTATCTATTACGTACAGAGTGACTATATAATTCTATACATATTAGGATAATAAGACTTTTGAGATTGTAAAAATCATCAAAAAATCTATCACAATTACCATTTACGTAACAAGTAATTCTCGTTCCTTTTTTTTATATATTATTGTTGTAATTTAAACATCAAGGCAAATAAGGGGTGAATTTCAACAGTGGCCTAAATTAGCCAAGTAGTCTTCCACAGAGATAAAAATATGTAAAGAGTAAATCTATACTAAAATATTCAAGTATATATAAGGTGAGCGTAATATAATAATTTTGTGAGGTAAAAGACCCTCTCGTTAATGGTCATCCATTCGTTACACTATGAGTTTTTTTTTAAATATGACTGGCAAAAATTTTGCAACATGTTCTCTCTTTATTTTGAATATTTTCTTCTTTTTATATTTAACGCGTATCATTAGAGACGATTGATGGTCCGCTCTGCATCTGTGGCGTTATTGTGCTTGTAAAAACACCTTGCAGGCGGCACCAACGGTATCTCACATTGATACACTTCTAATCAATATTTACCTAGCAACAACATCAGAGACTCTTTAAGGACACAACTTATCCTGACGATACTATTATCACAGGCATTATTTATATAACTCTGCTAACCATGACTATTAAATATTTCAGAATTAGTTTTTCTTTTCTTTTTTTCTTTTTATATATAAAATTAAAACTTCTAACGTTACACGAGAGATGAGTACGACTGATTAGCTTAGGTGTATGTATGTAGGCTTCGTGCAATTTACTACAAATGCCGATGTTATGCGCGAACTTTAAAATAGCCTCCTAGTACTGCCCTTTTTTGTTTCTCGTTTGTCTAAATTTTTTTCATTTGCTTCACACGAGTAATGAAACCAGACATTATCGATATAATTTCCTGTATGCAAACGAATTTGATAAAGCTAGTCAAGTATAAATATATATATATATATATGTATGTATATATATATAATTATATGTATATATGGATGTGCTACCTAGCATTTGGTATGGCAAGATAGTATTTATAATTAAACGTTATTGTAGATAATGTAAGGTAACACAGTGTAGCAATCTGCCAAATATCCGATGTATATATTGTATACACATTGCATTTTAGTTCAATCAAATCTTAAGGCTGATCATGTAAACAACCCTAAAAAATATGTGTATTTCTATATATGTATGTGTCTTATGTGGTTTTTCTTTTTCATGTATTATGTTAATATATACATAAATAGAGGTTGTTTAGCAAACTGTACGTTATTTCCTTTTTTTTTTACATAGATAAAGTATCGTCCCTATATAATATACCGGTGGTATATATTATGTACTTATGAATCTTATATAATATATTACACAAAATCGTTCCCCTGCATTGTAAAAAATGCGCGGGAACGATTTCTGTAATTTTATAACAAATACATTTACATGGTATGGATACATTATTCACTAGCACCACGAACCAATAATTCACACACGCATATACGTCGTATTCATATGATGGACCATAATAAAGCATCCTGAGTAAATATTGTAACCATTATGTGTCTCGTCTAATTTTAACAATGCACAAATGGGATCTACTCGTTTGTCTTGTAAGTGTAAATAATTATTTCATTTTTTTTATACGCTCAAAGTATCTTTTCTGTACGATACTTTTTATATAAGATATTAAATGTTTGATTTTCAACATACCATAATCTATTCCTTGCACATTAACGTTGTTTTTATATTATGTTCTCAACTATCATTTTCAAACGCGCAGAAAGAAATCAGGAACATAGCTCTTATTAAGCTTCGTGCCTGCTGCAATGAGGAGTATTGTTTCATTCTCTTCTTTAGAAATACGATATGATAAGAGCAGGAAGTACTATCAACTACCTCGCAGCATGCAACGTTCTTTTTTTTCGTTTTTTTTTTCTGTTAAGCGAAAAAAAATTTTGATCCTCTCATCGTGAAATTTATCCTGCTGAATTTATTAGTTACTTAGAAGCTCTTAAAGGAAAACTTTTTAAACGTAATCTGTGCATTTACATGCATCTCTCTTGAAGCATCAGTTAGGACTAAGAAGACAAACATCCTTGATTAATAAAAAATCAGGATGAGAACGTCTTATTCCGAGCACGAATCGAAACCAGTGTATAGAAAGTGCTCGTCGGAGACTAGAATAATTTGATTTATAAACATACTTAAAATACTGACATGTCAAAAATGATGTACAACAACCAATTTTGACGGAAGGCCATTATAAATTGCTTTCTCTACTACAAGCGATCCAACTCGTTGGTTGGTTGCTTATTGGTTGATATAGCTAACTGCTTCTCTCTTTATAACTGGTTCCACTTAGTTAATTTAATTTACTTTGGCAGTTTACCAAAATGCAAATTGCTAAGTTACTATTATACTGTTTGGTCGGAGACGTACATTACCTTTCTGCTTTTTTTTTGTTTTCAACATTGTTACTTTCATAAAACGGGGACGCATTATATTTTTACAACTATTAAAGCTGCATGCTGCACTTGTTTCTATTGCTTTGATAGGCCCAATATTCGAACGTAATGCCTTGGGCATGCCTTTTCCATCTTTCGTTGAGAGCAGTTTCCAAAGAAGTTTCCATTTGCAGAAGGAAGTTATAACATACTTACTCATCTGATGCCACTTCACAATATATAAAGAGTGTTTAAAACAAGGACATGGTGGTTGTTTTTGGCCAGTGTTACAATATATCCTTCCGAAGTTATTTTCAATCCACAACACCGAGACACCTATAAAATATAACATTATAATATTTAAAAGCACTATTAATTTTAAAATTTTAAAATTATATTTATAAATATTTAGTAAAAATTGTTTTAATAAAATAAAATATGTATATTTTATAAAATATAAATATTAAATACTTAATTTTTACATTAAATACGATAAAAAAAGCCAAGATCGGTCAAATTTTAGATGTTACAAATAATACATTATATATTCTTTTATTGAATCAATTTATTCCAGATATAATTGCAAACCGATAACATTCGGTTTCAACACAATCATTCTGAAACGCTAATAATCCCTGCCTAAATTAAATTAGAAAGAAAAAAATTTATTGCGAAAAATATTACCTCAGCCAGGATAAATTAATTAAATTTTATTTTAGACTAATCACCAGTACAACAGTTTATTACTACTGGTAATTAAAGTATTATAATTAATATGTCAAATGAAAAATTGATAATTGACGGATCGATTCTAATCGTCATCCCACATGTGTACACATTTCGATTTTTAAAAGAAGTGACTGGAAAATGGTAAACCATTTCCAGAATTCAAATTTCATTTATATTTATATTATATAAAAAAATATATGTATTTAGATTAATATATGAAAGATATAATACTCTACCTTCACATATGGACATTCAAACTCTGATATTAAAGAGCCCGCTCTGGAGAAGACAGCTACATGGAAACGATTACCATGTGAATCCCCAATTAATACATCTCCTGCATCACTAATATCAATCCCGTTCGGGAAGTTTGTTACATTCTCACAGCCAATGCGACGCAGGAATTTACCCTCTTCGTTGAACACCACAACACAATGTCCTTTAAAGTCGCAAACAAAATATTCTTTGCCTAAAAATTTTATATACAATTTGATTATTAATATTATAAATTGCAGTTTGTCCAAGGTATTGACGAGCATAATTAATTATGTTAATTATAATTATATTTCATTGTAAATATTAAGAGTGATAAAGTGTGCTTACCACTAATTAATTATAATTATATTTCATTGTAAATATTAAGAGTGATAAAGTGTGCTTACCACTAATAGCAATATCACTTGGTTCTCTCATATAGTCACTACAATCAAACCACCTCAAAAGATCTCCTGTATCACTGATTACGAACACAGTTGGCGACACACTGTCAACAGCCACAATATGACCTTGACTGGTAACAGCTAGGCCAGCTACGATATCGATGTAACGAATAGCGATCTTCTTTATAAAGTGGCCATTCTTTGTAAATATCTGCATTCGAGATCGTTCATTTCCACGATCACATACAACAAATTTGCCATTATTTCTCATAACGGCTACTTTCCTAGGATACCATAATTGTCCCTCTTCTTTACCAGGAACACCAAATTGAAATTTGAAGGTACCAGTCTTATCAAAAATCTAGAATTAATATACCCACAAAATTTATATTATGTTTATATATACTTTATATATAATTTTTTTATATATAATACTTATTTGTGACATGTATCATTATGAAGTATATACCTGAATTCTATGATTATTTGTATCTGCAACGATAATATCCTCATCAGTCCCCAGACAAAATCCATGGGGCGAATTAAATTGCCCTTTACTGGGACCTAATTGTCCAAACTTGCTTCGGATATGCATAGGCGTTAATTTTGTATTCTGGGTTCTTGGATGAGCAGGATAATTCCCTGTTCCTGATCCAGTTACGTGATTGGCAACAGTATTTCCTACTACAGGCATATTATGCATAGAATCACCTATTAAGTCATCTAAAAATAAAACATCAATATTGGTAAACATATACAGTAACTAATATACAAGATATTTAATATTGAGAAAAACTTTTCTCTTTTAAATCCTTTATATCTTTTGTTAAGATATAAATGCAAAATGTATTGTATAAAATAAGCAAATTTTGATTTTTTTTTTCTGAGTAATATTAACATGTATACACAAAAATCGGAATTATCTTACCAGCACCCTGTGAAAGTATCGGCGAAGTGGAAGAGGACAATGATTGAAATCCTCCATTTAATAGACTATTGGCAGCCAAAGGACCCAAATTTGGGGTATCTACAATGGCTGGTGAAGGTCCACGTCCCAATACTAATCCACCACCACCATTAATGGTGGTATTTCCAAGATCTGCAGCAAAGCAATAAATATACAATAAGCAGAAATATAATAATACATGTTTCGTTAATCTTTTAGTATATATTAATAATTCTTATATCAATATTTCAGGGGCTAAATAATATGTATTTATACCTATTATACAATTATTTTCTTTCAAATTAAACTTTAGAATAATAGAAAATAGAGGTAATGCTAAATCCGATTTTAATTTTATCTTTCAAAAGTTGTATCTTATGAATCCTATCAAAAACTTGAAAATCAAATTTGCAACTTAACTCAGTTTAATTTATTTGTCAAGTTAAAATTTTCTAAAGAATACAATACTTCAATCCGAGTTTGCATTACCTCCTGTCGAAATATATTTTGAAGACATATTTTAAAATGTCATTTAAAACGAAATAGCATAATAGCATTATGTTACGGAAAAGAGATTTCTAATTTTAATGATAGCAAGTGTAACATACAAAAATAATTGAAAGTAACAATAAAATAAAATATTATATAGCACCTATAATATAAATTTTTTAAATTGTATGTAAAATATCTCTCAATATAGTTCTTAAAGTACCTGTGAATTTGTGGGAAAATCGGGAAATGTATGGGATTAGGTCTGGAAGAAATAAGAGAGGGAAGGACATTGGTATTACTAGAGTAACTTCATAAATCTTTAATGTTATACTTCTTACCTTGATTACCAAGAGTATTTCCTAATTTCGCAAGAGCTTGTAGATTATTAATGGCATGGCTCGTAGAACTTAGATCTCCAGCAAATAAATCTGCCAAAGTAAAGGACGGAGTTGGACTAGGATTCGAACTAGGTCCAACTACACCAGTATCGCCTACCATTTCTACTTTCTCTGCTAAACTGGCCAACTGCTGAAGATTATATTCTTGAATGCTAGTGAATCCATGAATAGGAACCGGACCTGGTGGAAGAGGTACAGGTGGTGGAGGAGGTGGAATATTTTGAGGACTTGAAGTCGGTGGAATAATGAATGAAGGTTCACCTTCAAAAGAGGATTGCATAGATGTGGGAAGTGAAATGGGAGAGCTTGTGCTAATAGAACTTGGACAACCCATTGAAGTGGTATGAACTATTTGTTGATTTGTAGAGACACCCGATATTGTTGAGATTGGTTCGGGATGAGGTTTCACTTCTAGTGTACTTTCAGTATGAAATTTTCCAAATACTTCCTGTAATAATTTTTCACAATGATTATTATATATAACTGGATAAAAGAATCTATAATTGAATAAAATATATTATGCACATATTCACCTTTACAGTTTTCTCAAATTGATTATAATCGGTTTGAAATTCAATAGAGAATGTTACATTATGTTTTGGTGTATTTTTTATTAAGTTCATCAATTGCACTCCTACAATACGCCGAAGTGCTAAGATTTCCACTGCATCGCCATGTTCTAGCAATCTTGAGGTAAAACGACAAGCGTCTTCTATTTTTTCTGCAGTCTTTTCAACACTGCAACAAAATTTCAAATATAACAGAATGTTCATAGAAAGAAAGATTTTTTTATTAACAGGACAGTTTTATTCTCGACAAATGTTATTGCTAAAAATTTTGTTCTATTTATCCTTTTTGATACAAGTATCTTTTATCTTCTAGTTTTTTTTTAATAATAATGATAAACAATTAATAATAATAACTAATTAAAATAACTAAAATTAAATATATATACCTATGAAAAGCATCCATAATTTCAAGTTCTCTGTTTGAATGCAATTTTTCGAGTTCACTTAAAGCATTGTCTTTACATTTCTCTAGTATGGCCTTGTAACTTTGAAAAGTTTCCATAATTAAATCTTTTGCTTGATCGTGTTGTACTTGCAGCTCACTAAGTGCATTTTCCAGTTGTACTGTAACTTGATCGCATTCAGTCATTTTTACTTTACTTTCAGTCATCAGGTTAATTATTTCTTCTTTTTGTCGTGGTTCTGCATCTGTCAGTCGTTCATATTGATGCTCTGGTGCTTTGTGTTCCACAAGCAAACACTCATTGCAAATAGGTTCCTGATATACATACAATTTAATACTTCTTAATTACAATTTCATTAAAGACATAATTATATTAATATAATTAATATAATTATAGGTGTACAATATGTATATACACAAAAATATTTTTTCATACATAAAAAACATTTTAAACATTTTTTCTGCAATATAAATTTTTTCGTCTCTTTAAAAACGATAACTACTTTTTTATCTTTCAACAAATAATTACTCATCATTTATAAATGTTAACTGACATTAATTCTTTTTTATATATTTATGAAAGAAAATATATTTTTCAATCAGTATATCAAGAATATCAAATATTATTTATAATTTTATACATTTAAAAATTGTAGAAAATTAGATTTGTAATTTAAATTACAATACATTAATAATATTATTTTGAGTATTTATAGATATTGCAATAAGATTTCTTAATACATGTTAAATGCCAGATGACAATTATAATACCTAAGTATAAAAAGACTTGTCCATTTTCCACTTACCTGGCATGTATGACAGTAAAACTTCATATTTTCAGCAGGATGGCATTCGCAAAAGATTGGCTTGTGTATTGGGATAGCTTCGTTGGATTGCTTCAAATCTTCAAAGGCAACTACTTTATGATGCTCGAAGCAGCGCATGAATTGATGCGCCGTGTTACAATTTGGGCACAGAAAATTGGCGCAATCCGAGCAACGCGCCACGGCGCTCTCTTTGGCCTTGCAGGAGGTACATAGTACTGCCATGTTCTCGATAGCGGACATATCCAATATATTGGTGAGAACATAGTCACACGTGAGCGACGCGGCGCCCTTAGAACTAACGGAAGTCTCTTGATGGCATACAGGGCAGCTTATAACAGAGCCCACCTTGGAATCCCCAGCTTCGTCCATAAGCAGCTTGTCCAGGCATGCCTCACAAAACACATGTAGGCAGGAGAGTACTCTGGGGGAGCACAGCTTGCTCATACACAGGGCACAGCCCTGATTATTGGCCTCTCCATTACCACACGTCATCTCCTCCAGGGCATCACCGGGGTTCCCGCTGTTGTTGTAGCCACTGACGGAATTGACGTTGTTCCGCTCGCCAAATATATCGCTGCCGTCGATCTCCTCGGTGCCAGCCGCGACGACGATGCCACCGTTGCTACTGCTGTCACTGCTGCTGCTACCACCACCACCACCGCTGCTGCCACCACCGCCGCCACTGCCGTTTGTCACCGTCGGCACCGAGGTAGCTCCCGACGGAACAGCCACCGTGGACGATGCCATCCTGCGATGCTGTTCGCGCGCAATTCACAAGGCGGGTGGGAGGAGGAGGGTTGCACTCGAGAAGGAGGGAGATGTCCTCTGATTGTGCTTCTATCTCTCACGCTTATGGACCCGTCGGATTGTCACGGGATAAAGGAGTTGGAGAGAGAGAGAGAGAAAGAGAGAGAGAAAAAGAGAGTTGGAAATTTTTCGTTTCCCGCTCGCTTCCTTGATTATCCTGCTTCTACTTCTTCTTCCTCTTCTTGCCTCCGCGTTCAGTAAAGAATGAGGGAGATGGCAAAGACTCTCGGATTCTCTCACGAAGCGCGCGATGCTCGAAACATTATACTGTCGGCACGCTCGCACGCGCGAGAAACAAAACACGAGACCAAACTCGCCCAGGCTGGCTCTGGTTGGCTTCACTGAGCTTCAGCACGACTGGGTCGCGCACCAGGGAAACGCACGCGGAACCGTGTATATGGATGTGTGCGCGCGCGCTCTCGCGTTAGAGGAAAAAAGGAAAAGAAAATCCCTCGCTCTCGCTCCTTCTCGCGAGCCTCCGTACGAGCGTCCGCACGCGCGCGCGCGCGCGCGCGAATTGCGTTCGTTGTGTATGCGCGCGCGACTAACGGTTGTCGCGTCGATATATATATATATAGAGGTATGTGTATATATATATATATATATAT
>NW_017259251.1:86130-90422 GCF_001594045.1 Atta colombica
CTTATCTCGATAACGCTCCTCGGCCACGGGAATATCGCGAGATTATACAGCTGTCAGCTTACCGGAAATCGCGCAATCTACGAGCATTTATTTACATTCACGTCACTGGCCACACGCAGCGCCGTCGTCCTCGTCCCTCGTCGTCGCGTGTCGTCGAGCACTGAAACTGGGGGAGACTCGGGCGCTCAACGCTGCAGATCGCGTATCTAAAGAACACTCGTGGACATTACGTCAGTGACGTTCCGAGGTGCGTACGCGTTCACGGGATCTTCCTCCTTACGTTCGGCGACGACTGTAACTCGGTCCCGTTGTCGACGCCTCGGTCGTCGAATATTTCGCAGTTCTTCATACGTGGAACAAACGAATAAATCATTCGAACCGAGAAGAGCTCATCCCTCGATGCGGGAGCCGTCGACCATTCGATGTCGAGATAGGAAACTCGCGCAGACGTCGAAACGTGACACGAGCAACGTGGTAACCAATCGGCGTCTTCCTTTCTCGGAGAAACGCGAGTTGATTGGTAGCCTCATTGAACCTCGTTGACGTACGCGTTCGCGACTCGCGGCTGTCGACGAATTGAAATCAGCCGTAATTGTCGCAGGACGAGGCGCCATATTTAAATATAAAATAAAAGAGCAAAAAAAGAATGTTATGAAGACGTCTTTCTCTCTCTCTCTCTCTCTCTCTCTCTCTCTCTCTCTCTCTCTTCCCTCCCTCCTATTGTCTCTTTTTTGTTTTTTTCTTTTCCCTCCTGGAAGATCATCATGATTAAATCCCTGATAAAATCTCGCGGGTGCTTGATACAGATAGGTTTTATCTTTAGCGAGGAAATCTCTTACCTTTTGTATATTCGCTACGTAGGTTAATTTTGATTTTAACCCTCTTTCACTTTAACCTTTAATCTTAATAAAAATACACTGAATGCATTGAATGGAAGTATTTTTATCAAAATTGTCAAGGTGAGAAGATTAAAGTAAACTTTTACTGCTATGTATTACATGCTATCTCAAAGCTATGTATTACATATCATGTATTATCAAAGAAACATCGTTAGATCAATGCTCTATAAAAAGATCGAGTGGAGGACGTAAGCTTCTTTTCTCGTTCGCGGTAAATGTCAAATCACGAGCGGCCATTTTCCTTTCGGATCGTTGATCGCCTCGCGTTCCATGCGCACATATACACACACACATATTTTTGTGTTGAGTATTTTATGGCGTCACACAGCTGACGTGTATATACGTGCACACCACCGCATGAGGTGGAATGATATGCAAGAAGCACGTTAAGACGGGATTACAGTGATCACATCACCGCACGGCACGCAGGGTGGTCCTCAGAGGCGAGTCGAATCTCTGTACGAACGACGTTCTCGCATAACCTCGGCGTCGTCGCCCCGGCGATCAATTCACCCCGAATGCTCCACGGAATCGCGAGCTACTGCTGAACGCCTGAATCTGGCGAATCGCCTTCCCAGTTCCCAGTTCCCCGAAAGGTGAGTACCGTACTCGTCCAGCACGCATATGATTCGGGAAGTTGACGACAACTCGCTCGAGGCCTCCCTTGAGGACGCGTTCAACAGGCCCTTCTCTGTTTACATTCGAGAAGAAGTTTGATGCAGACGAAAGGAAGTAGCGCAAAGGAGAAGAGAACACATGTGACGACCAGGTAGAATGTGAAAGGCATCAAGATGGAATCATTTGGATTTGTGATTTCATCTAGCATGCTGAGTACTAACTTGGAAAACCAATGATTTTGTTTATTTTTATGTTAAAGGTCAAAATCGTAATATATAATTGAAAAGCAGAAGCACTTGCATTATGCTATTTGCTGTAACAATTTTATTCTTCTTATTAGCGCCTGAGAATTAATAGTCTTCAATGGTTAATTGAGTGATACACATCTAATAATTAGATAATATAACTCTAATAATTAGAAAATATAATTATTTTGTATATAAATAGAATTTGTATTTGTTTACAGATGTCGTTGACGTTTCAGCAGATTATATTGGATGCCAAGAAATTGGTCATTCGAATTTCAGATCATGAGAATACTGCAGATACTTTGATAAGCGAGGTAGAGGCTGTATGTGGACAAATTGATAACATGAAGCAGGTAGACATTAAATATTATATACTTATAAATATGCATATATTATAATACATTTTTATATATTGTTATTTTATTTTGCTATATATTTATAATTATTATATTTATAATTATTTTTACATTTTCAGTATCAAGAGGAAGTAGAAATTTTAAATACAGAAGCAAAGCAGAGACCTCACTTGCAACTGATTGCCGGAATACAAAGGGAAAACAAACATTTGCGAGAAATACAGGCAGAGAATAAGGAATTGAGAAATGCATTGGAAGATCATCAGCATGCACTTGAACTCATAATGTCCAAATATCGACAACAAACTGCCTCTTTATTGCGTCTCAACAAAACTGATTATTCATCGATGCATAATTCGAAATATGCTAATGTAAGTAAAAAGATTTTTGCTCTTAAATAACAAGTTTTGTAATTCTCTATCTAAAATTTTTACCATTTTTAATAGATTTTCTGGTTAATCTAAAATTATTAAGAAAATTATTTAAAAAAAAAGAAATATTACGTTTATGTGTATTTTATTAATAACGTATATTTTATTAATTTACAGATAATAACCAGTCAAGCGGAGAAAATTAATGAAATGGCAGTCGTAATGAAAACAGCTGCTGCCTTAGATGAAGAGAATGAATTGAAAGAGAAGGAGGCGTTTCATTCTTTAAAAGAGGAAAATGCCACTCTTCGAGAAATAGTAAATATTGCAAATAAATATGGTTCCTTAAACAAAGAATGTTCTGTAGAAAGCAAAACCGTTCAAACAGATCCGCCAATAGATTAAAGAAATATTTGCTCCTAGTACTTTTGATCCTTTTTATAAAAAGTTGACCAGTATTTATTTCACACATAAACTCATGACATATTACTAGATAGAATCTATTACATATAAGTAAAAAAGTGTATGTGCAAGAGTTGTAGTATATATGCGAATTAAATATTTGTAAAATAAATTGTATTGTAAGCCGTTTGCAACATATATTTATTTTGTAATTTGTGTTTTACTATCCAAGTTATTTATTTACAGAGATTATGATTGTATTTCCATAAAATGTAACATTTTTTTAGAAAAAAATATTAATCATGTAGCTAAAACATTTTCTTTTTTTATCTGAAATGTATTTTTTTTAAAGCAGATGTTTTTAAAAAAATTTGTTATCCTTTATATTTTATAGTGCACATTATGAAACGTTAAATATTATTTGATATACTTATAGGTTTACTGAAAAACTTTGGAATAATTTTTTCGTAATTTTTACAATAGACCAATTTGTTCAATAGACTAATTTCCCATATATTTTGAAAAAACTTTGAAAATTATTTTTTATGCAAAATAATTTTACATTCCTGATTATTTGTTATATAGCTTTATTTTTCAAATACTGCGACTTGACCAATATAATCAGTTTAGTACTATTCGGCAATTTTTTTTTAGAAGTTTTTTATAATTTATTATTTTGGTATATTCTCTTCTTTCGGAAAGACTTATTTTATTTTCCTCAAAAGCGAAACATTCTTAGAAACATTTTTTTAACATTGTCCTTTGAATCAAGAACTTTCTCAGCAAGCTTTGTTTCGTAGAACTGCCTTTAAAAAAAGGGTAAAAAAAGAGTTGTGTAAAAAAGGGTAAAAACACAGGAAGTTTAAGATTTATGACTGTCTTTGTCCTAATCTGTAAAACCTAAAAAATGCTAAAACTTAAAAAAGATTTTTAATCCCTTCGTCCCAATCCGTATACACATATCATGTTTGTTTTTTACCTGTGAGATATATATACATATATATATATAGGTACCAAATAAAAATCTTAATGGTACATATATGTATCACTATTCCACTCTCCTCCCCTCCATTCCCACCAACTAATTCTATTGGTTGTCCGGAAAGTTCGTGTCGACTAACCTATATAATTTAATAAATGTATACTAAAATATGTATACTATATATATATATAAGTTTAAATAAACTAAATGTACACTAAAATTTAAATCTTCTGCGTTTCAATTTTCCTTCAACATCGACTTTCCGGACAACCCAATACTATTGCTTTCACTAAAAATTATCAATTCGACATTGAAACAGTAGATCTGTATGTTTTCGATTTAACAAAAAAATTTATATGCAGTGAAAGGATTAAATATTTATACAGAGAATATTCAACGCAATGTGTGTGCAAAAA
>NW_017259251.1:90522-95694 GCF_001594045.1 Atta colombica
AATTCAGGGCCACATAGAAAATATGTAATGTCATTATTCCTAACATAGTAAGCTTTTATTTTTGCCCTTTTAATTTCTTTACTTATGATGCCAAACTTATAAATCTATATTATTTTAATATGCAAACGACAAGTTTCAAACAAATCAGCAATAAATAATAAGAAATACATTCATATGAATACCAAAAAAAAAGAATCTATCTTTCTCGTATAAGAATCTTTCTGCCATAATTCTTATTTCATACTTTAGTTCTTTTATAACGATTCTTTGAATATTTGCAATCTAATTCTAGGAATAATCTCTTGTTTTTCTGGAATTTATGAGGTAGACTGAGACTGAGATAGACAGAGTGTTAAACAAGATAAAATGATATTCAACCCTTTTTTACCATGTTTTTTTTCATATTTGAGAAAAAGGATATTTACTGCAGATTTTCATTTACTCATTTCGTATTCCTTTAGACACGTAACTTTTTTTTGAAATCGCTTGCAGAAAGAAACATTTTCGCTCTTTGGTCGCAACAATACGAGTATAACAGGCGTGCCTATAGGTTATGCTTATTTTTTTTCATTGTGCAAATATTATGTGTCATTTTGTCGACATGCATTCTGATTTTATGATGCAAGGTTCTTGAACGATCGTCCCTATTCTTTTTTTTATTTCCTTTTCTTTTTGAGGAGTAGTCTTTCCTAAATTTGCGAAGAAACGGATAACGATCTTCGGAAAGACGAAATTACCGTCGGAAATTGTAGAGTCCGAAATAGAATATCGCGATTTTCTGAAAACAAGTGTAAAAAAGAAAATATATAAATACATTAACAGAAAACACGAAAGATATAAATATACATTTTTCTGAATATAATATCTTAGCGAGTTGTTATAAAAAATGCATAACTATGGCATTACTTTACGCTTTAGCTTTTCAGTGTTTGTTCTCAATACGATATTCCAATTCTGTATGTGAATGAAGAAATTTTTCCAAATTCCTTTAAAGGAAATGCATTGTTCTATAATGCATATTTGCTCAGTATAAATAAAATTTTATTTGAGTATCCAGGCAACTGTCCCATGGAATTATTCGGAATGTATTATCTGATCGGAATTATTCCGTTGTTTCCTTAGAAAACATTCTAGGGAATAATTGAATAATTCCGATCGAAGGGGGAGGGGAATCCATTCCGAATAAATTCCATAATAATGACGTATCTTGAAAAGCCTTCACTCAAAAAATTCACAAGATTAAACAAAAACAAATATATAAAATGAAGCTTGAAAGAAAAATCAGTGAAAAATATAAAAAAGCCCATCAGAACCTATAGCGACTGTTCGGATGCACAGAAAACTCTTTCGTGTGAATGTAACAAAACGAATAAAATAAACGTTTCGACCCTTCAATTTCTTTACATGTCCTTACATATAAGTTAATAAAATTAAAATTCAGATAAATGATTTTAATAATTCTCTAATTTTTCGTTTTTCGTTTTTCTTTTGAACGACTACATAGCAAATCTGACAATCTGATGAGCGATGTGATTCTACTTATTGATGCAATGTATATGACTCTGCTTTTATTTTATGTAAGTTTTTATATTATTATTATTGAATAAGTTAATATTTGTGATAATCATTTGGCTATTCATTACATAGCTAATTTGGCATTTGGATAAAGAAGAATGAACTAAATTGTCGGGAATCATCATCTTGGAATTTGCGTTACTTATGTAATTTAGACTTATATTTTTTATATTGATAAGAATTCAAATTGAAGGGTCGAAACATTTATTTATTTATTCGTTTATTTATTCGTTTTGTTACATTCACACGAAAATAAAAAGTTTTTTTGCATCCGAACAGTCGCTGTAAGCTCTGACGGACTTTTTTATATTTTCCACAGTTAACAAAAAATTAAAATGCCTTTACTCTTAATGTTAATATAATAAACAATCAAGAAAGTTAAAATGATTTTATTTTGACATCATAAAAGTCAAAATGATGATTTCTGATTACAAAATTTGATTGTTTATTGACGTTAAGAATCAAAACAAAATCATTTTAATTTCTTATTGACTCTTGTGTGAATCTTGGGCAGCAAATGTGAATGTCAAAGCATATCTACACATTACAACGGTTCGAGCATGCTATTGTTCCGCAATTATGAAGAAAACTGATGTCATCGGGCGTATTAATGGTGTATTCATGGAGAGCTCTCGTTCTTTACGAGCAATCGTGATAGTAGAATCGCGTGATTAATTCCACGCAATTAATCGTGAATTGTGATCAATTACGTAAAGACGCGCTTCTCGTGCCGGTTGAAGGAAATCGCCGCGTCGGCTGCAGCCCGTGCATCCTGTGCATCATTAACACACCCGATTGTACACTCTAAGGGTGCATGCATGCTGCATACGAACTACGAAGGGACGCGATGCTCTGATGCCAACTCGATCCAGGCAGCGAGGTATATCCGCTATAGCATGGAAACTTTGAACCGGCTCCAGATTGCAGTTAACTACGGGGTGTCCTACTTCTATTCCCGTCCAAGGAACACACGAAAATCAATAAAAAATCAAAACGATTTTACCCAAGCATAACAAGTCATGATAATGTTAAAATGACATTAAAATGAATCGAAAATGATTGAAAAATGATTTTTAATTATCATTTTGGAATCATTTGACATCATAATGACTTGTTATACTTGAGTACTTTGATTCTTAATGTTAATAAACAGTCAGTACAAATTTTGTAATAAGAAATTATCATTTTGATTTTTATAATGTTAAAATAGAGACTTTCTTTTACTTCTCAGACAACACGAAGTGTCCAAAATCGAGACATAACATGTTTGGCGTCTAAAAAACGTCTCTGAAACTTTTTTTAAGGCTTAAGTTTAGACTTAAATTTATATTGGCTGAGTTGATATTGAACCTTGAGATATAAATATATCTATGTCTATAAATATTAATAGGATTCTAATATTCAAAATAGAAAAGAAGGAAACAAATAAGAACGCGGTCTGACATATCATCAATTAAGAATATGCGAGGCTTATTGGTTTTCTACTTAATTAATTTATTTACTTTATTTAATTTACGTTTTTTACTTAATATAATTATATTTACTTTGCTATTGTAAATATTTGCGCACGAAGTATCGCGCTCGATTCTTATTTGCCCTTTTTCTTTAGTTATTTAAATTTATGAAGAAATTTATGCAGACTATACGTCTCAACAGACTTGTTAAATTCCCAAAGAGAACAAGAAAGTAAAATCATCACGTATTGAATGAATTATAAAAAAATACATAAATTCGATAATATCAATATGGTCAATATGATACTATATTGATTTCTTTGTTCTCGTTGCATTATGGAAAGTTTAAAATTCTACGAATCACTTTTAAGTTAAAGACTCAAATACATTTCGAAAATTTCATTGTTTTGAGTGATACATCATAAGCATTATATCAATGTAAGAAAATTATCTTATTATAATCATTAAAAAAAAAAAATTTCATATAAGATTCATCGAATAGTATTTGCGACGAGTCTGTGAAATCTGTAAAATAAGCGATTCTATTTTGAAACCCTAACTATTTGCTTATATGAAAGAGTCTACCACAAGAATCACATATTTTATCTATGATGGAATGCAACTATGATGGAATGCATCAAATAAAATTTATGACCTTTGAAATAGCAAAATTTCTTTAGACAGATTTTTTTATAGTCAAAGGATTACTTTCCAAAGGGTTACAATCCTTTCCAATCCGTTTTAACTTTCTTTCTTTTTTGAAAATTGTGAATAAAAGCATCGTTTCAGAAAATTGCTTTTTTTACGTTTGTCAGAGCAGCTGTACCTTGTAAACAAAAATCAAACTGCAAGTATTGTAAAAATACGAAGAATCGAGTGGGAAAATTGGAAAACAGCGGTTTCAATCCCGTTTCTCTCTTTCAGTTACGGAGACAGATCGGACACCCAGTATAACCGTTACACATGCTCATGCCCGTACACGCATATTCACACGCACGTGGGGAAAGTGACTTACACGAGAACAGGATAGCAATGGTGCTGTACAATTCACGCATCTAGGCGGCTTGTTCTCTTTCGGGATCCTCATTGGACAACCCTATCCATCAAGGTCATCCTCCCTCTTTCCCTCCTAACCTCTTTCTCTCCCGCTCTTCGTTTTCCCAGAGCCCTCTTTTTATACACCACGTTCTTAGATGCGATAGAAGGGTTTTTTTTTATAGCGTGCCCTTGGACCGACAATGACCGGCTTGCGTTTCCTGCGCTATCTATTAGAAACACGGCACCTGTTACAGCCGCTGCTCCTTTCGATCCGATCGGCGATTATCGATTTTCTGCCTGTACCTTTCTTGCGGATGTTGATCTCTACTGGAACAGTACCACTTTCCACCTTCTTATATCTGCCTTCTTTTCTAAACTGTTTTATGCTTCATTCTTTTAATAACATTTGTACATCAAAAAAAATATAGTCAATTTTAATAAATATTTAGTTGAATACTGCCAACTAAATATTTATTAAATATATAGATATATTTATTTGATACAAGAAATGTTAATTTGATTTAACAATCATTTTTTTTATTAAACAAATATTTACTTACTATAAGTAAATGTTTAGTTGGCAGTATTGAACTAAATATTTATTAAAATTAACTATATTTTTTTCTCAGTGAGTTGAATAAAATATTGATAAGTTTTATAATATTTGCGTGATTTTCTTGACACTGAAAATTATTTTTTTATTACCTATTTCAAATTTAAGTGGCGAATTATTTTCGATTCTTTATCTTCGATTATATATGAAACATTAGTTTTTAAATTCAACCCTATAGAATCAGGCATCTCTTCATTGCAAAAATCGAGATATTTTTGAAATCTTAATAAAAATCATTACATATGTATTTGTATTCTTTTATTGACATATATTAATGAGTTTTAATAAATACAATACTGATAATAGTTTTATAATATTTACGTGATTCTTTCGGCAGTGAAAATTATTTGCCTAGTACTATTTAATTTAATTGACATATTGTTTTTGGTTTTTCATTCTCGATTTTTATTTATCAATTTTCTGCATATATATATATGCAATGAAAAGATGATTTTGGAGTTGAACTTAATATATCGTAATGACAGACTTCGT
>NW_017259251.1:95794-101652 GCF_001594045.1 Atta colombica
TTTCGTTGCAAAAGGCAATTTTGAAATTTCATAACGAGTAACATTTACTTTGACAAGCAGATTCAGCAATTAATTCTGATGTCGCAATTAATCGGTCGCATGACAAACTTTGCGTATCTGTAATTAACAGGAAGAGAAGCAAACGAAGTAATGAACTCAGACTGAAATTTGCCATAATTCCCTGAGTGACTACGGCAGCGAACCTCTTTTGAGAGAGAGAGAGAGAGAGAGAGAGAGAGAGAGAGAGAGAGAAGTCCATCAGGTTTTTCCTCTCTTTCTCTTTCTGTCTCTATTTCTTTCTCTCAAGTAGTGGAATCCTCATGTGGACTGTAAAGTCGTTGCTCCGCCGCGCTCGGCTGAGAAAGTCATTGAACGCCCGGTGCATCGACCACGGGGTTGTCGAACGGGCGGAAGCCCGCAAATAGAAACCAGTTTCTCCCCGATTGCGAGAGGGCCTTCTCGCTCTTCTCCTTATTTTCTTCTTGTCTTTCTTTTTTTCTCTTTTTCTTCCAACTAGATTCTTCCATCGCGCGCGGAAGTGTTACAAGGTCGCGTTACGTGCTGAAATTGCATACGTGACCGGGATGCTCCTTCCGCGAATCTGCATTCCGGTCCAAGTTCCTGAGAAATTCGTGTTTTGTACTAGTATAATAGTTTTGCCTTCCAACCATTCTAGGTCTCTCTCTCTCTCTCTCTCTCTCTCTCTCTCTCTCTCTCCCTCCCTCTCCCTCTCCCTCTCCCTCTCCCTCTTTCTCTCTCTCTCTCTCTCTCTCTCTCTCTCTCTCTCTCTCTATCTCTCTCTCTCGATGTTATATGACACTTCGTATAATATTATCGCGTTCTTTTTTTCTCTCATATTGTAATACAGCGAGTCATTTCGAATTACGAGAAACAACGTTTCTGCGTAATTCTGTAGTGCCTTGTAATTGCAGCGCGTTTTATGATAAACACAAACAGATTCTATGATTAATGCGTAATGTAACGAGATATTTTCTAAAGCGGGACAATTTTTTATTAAACTGGAAAGGGAAAGGGGTATGTATATGGATGTAAAAATTGAAAAAGTTTTTCTCCACTGTCTACACTCTGTATGAGTGTATATATATATATATATTATAGAAGAAAACTTATTCAACAGTTGCATTACTTTCTGGAAACAATAATATGTATTGTGATTTTACAATTTAGCGAAATTTATTAAGTATTTTTCAGCAGAACCTTTTTGTTAAAATCGAGACATTTGATATATATACATATATATTTTGTTGAAACAGCAGGTCAAAAACCCTAAAGCGTATCCCGCCAAAATCGAGATGTCACGTCGTGGTCACAATACGAAACGAAACTGAATTTTTCTCTCCTAAAGTTTTCCCTTTCTTTTTATTAACATTTGATGAATCTTAATTTTTTCTTAATCTTTTCGAACACAAAAAAAGGAGGTAGATAAGATCTCGTCTTGGACATAGGGCATATATAAGTCTGAAGTATCATAATCCTTGAAAATCGATAAGAGATACTAATAGTTGTGTAAAAATGTTCTCGCAAAGAGATATATATTCGACGTAACTGCATGAAGTATTTATCCAGTTTAAAAGGATTCTTTAACAGTTTAGAATATACATCTTACTTTCGGCTACTTGAATATTGCGCAATCTGTCGCTGACTTTTCATGCTTGTACTTAAGTATTTTCCACACGGTAAGCACGTACAGCCAAACTATCGGACACGCTCCGAATCTCGATAACATAACGTCACGCGTTAATGCATTCTTAACGTCGAATCCACATTTCTACAACGCTGACGAAATGCGGTATTTCACTTCGAGAATGCGGATTCTTTCCCATCGTAAACTCGAGTTTATTGGGCCGGACATATTTTCGGTACGATGATTAATCATTGAAATTTTTGACCATTGAAATTCGGTGCAATGTGACCGGATATTTTCAGAGTCTAAAGCAGGATAGATTTTATTAAACGAAAAACGGAGGGAAATGTAAAAATAAATGTGGATAAATTACGATAACAGTAAAAATTATACAATTATACAATTATTTTTATCATTCGAAATTAATTGCCTTAAGAAAGATGAATCCTTAAAAAACATGTAAAATCCTTGGCAACTCAACAAAAATCAAAATCAATTTATGTTAATATATTATTTTTAAAATACAAATTTAAAATTGAATCTTTTTTTCACCATCCACACTTTGTTCATTATAAAGAAAACTCATTCAAGTGCTGTATTACTTTTTTAGAAACGATAATATATATAAATTATTTTAAAATTTGGCAAAACTTAATATTTAAAATATTTTTCAGTAGGATCATTTTGCTACGATTGGAACATTTGACATGTTTGGCGGAACAGCGAGACAATCATTCCGAAAGTGATATTGTTCTGTCGAAATCGAGATGTCTGATCACACATAAGCAATACTTCTTAAGTACACAAAATCTATTTTTGATAGTGTAAAAGCAATAGGCAGTCGCGACAGAATGTAAACAATTAAAGTTTATCTTGATTCGCTACTTTCGTGCTCAAATGCGATAATAGTTCTCCCTTTATTGGTATAAGGGGGGGGGGGGTCAAAGGTTGAAGAGATATTTACCAAACCAGCTGCAGTAAATAGTACGTGTATGACAACGTTGGTAAAGAATGTGCGATATACTGTTAGACATTCGTGCTCCCGGCTTGCATAAATGCTTAAATATACGCTCTCTATATAAACGAAGAACTGCGCGTATTCTGGCTCTTTCTCCATTTCCTCATATATATATATACGTAAAAGATGATTTTATATTTTTCACATTCTTATCTCGATAATACGTTTTTATTTTCCATTATAAATACAATTATCTACAAAAATCGCACGCTAATTTAATAAATTCTTCAGTTATCATATAAGCGGTCGCGAGCGCAACTCTGGTGTTTGAAAAGTAAGTTACGAGAAGTTTTTTTCAGTGCCTAAACGTGCGCGTCGTCGGCCAAAAAGAAGTAAAGGAAGAGGGCGAAGGAGCATCGGCCGCGAGCGAATAGGTCGGGAAAAATCACACGCGTGCGCGCAGACACGTGTGCGTGAGTCGTCCGTGCACGCAAGTCAGCGCGCGCGAGCTCCGCTGCGTAGATGCAGTTTTAGGAAATCACGCATAATACACGTGGCAACACCGCCGCCGGGCTAACATTCCATGTGATCCCAGGACCGGTTTGCGGGTACTGTCGACCCACTAACACTCGCTTAATGCAGATAAACCTACGCCCTATATGTGGAGTACCCGTCGCTTATTTTTTATTGCCACCCGGCACGTCGAGCCGCCTTGCCGGCCGCGAGCGCGCGGCGTTTCACCGATTTTCAAAGTCAAGAAGAAAAAAAAAAAATAAGAAAAAAAAGAAAGAAGTGAAGGCGAAGAAGAAGGAAGAAAACTCGCCAGTCGCCGGGGCCTAAAATTATGCGGCTCGAGAGAAGGGCCGGTTAGTTCTGAAGCCACTTGGCGACGCCAGCTTTGATTAATAATGCAATTTGATAATAATATGAACTTGATAATAATATAACTTTGATAATAATATGAATAATACTAATGCATTTGTAATCATCCTCATGAAATAATCGGAAAATGAAGTAATTACTAAATAAATATTCGCTTTCATTCAATAGTATCATTGTACTTGACATTATCGTGTTCTTGGATTGCTGCAACTCGAAGAGATAAGATCGAAGGAAACGATATTGTCAAAGTCCTTGTATTTTTATGTCAATACTTCATAATTAGACAAATTTACAATCGCACTGAACAACCTGCAGCTGTGATCAAAATATCGTTATTATATTAATGTAATACAATGTAATTGTGAATTACTTCTACAAGTTTTGTTCTCGATTAGTAGAATTCGCATAAGGAAATTATTGTGATAGAAAATAATTAATTCTTTCTTGAAAGATATGATCTTATTTTTCAAATTCGAAGCATCTGGCTTTCTTTATCTCCTAACAAAAATTATAAAAATTTGGCAACGTATTTTTAAAAAGTGCTACTTTTCATAAGTCATTAAAGAGCATATGCTTTTATACAGCTGCTCGTACCTGCTGTTTCATCTAATCCAAATTATAAGTGGCATTTAAGGGGATCTGCCGGCAGCTTGAGAATATCAGGGAAACGGTGAATGCTTTTTTACGCAACACTTTGTCTCGCTAGATTTTTTTCTAAGTAAGACATCCTCGATGAACTTTATTTCTAAATCCGGTTCTGAACGTTCTATTATACAGTTATTCGTGGATACAATCATATTATAAGTATTATTATATAATTATATTATCATTATTATGTTGCAATATGTTAGATTACATACTGTTCATTCTCATTCGTGCATGTCGCGTTATCTGTGCCCGTCGACAATTTATCAAAACAGTAGTAATTCGATAACTAAACTCATTACAATTGCAGTGTATTTACGTTTTTCCAAATGAGGGTTCGAATGTACGGATGCAATTTTATAAGAGAGCCGCTTGTAATTCATTGCATGTCCTCGCGCTCTCAGATATGGACGTTTGTATGACAGAGATGCAGTTATTTACAAATTCAGTGGCTTAATGGCAGGATATCACCCGTGTTTTTCGTGACCGGATGATCAGCGGAAGTCGGCAAGCTGTGAACGTAGATTTTACTGATTTAAGCTATTGCTACGAGATTTTTAGACTCTATCCTGACTCTATCCTGTAATAGGAAGAACACGTTTACGTAAAAATTTTATGATAATGAATGCAGTGTTGTTTCATATTTCGTTACCTATTTTATTTGCTTGTCTTCATTCTCGCTTAAAATTTCTACAAATAAATAAATAATTAAACAGATAGATAATTACTAGTAATTAAATAAATTTAATAATTGATCCAAGAATTATCTCGTATTGAAAAGTTATGTTTTCTTTTTATTTAGATGATTTTTTTTTTAATTAATAAAATTAAATTAAAAATATGTGTTAATATTAAATTAGTGTTAATATAAATTTACTCTTTTGTTAAATTTTTTAAAACTACAAACGCAGGATGTAACGCGTAGTATAATTTTCGTTGTAATCGTAATTTTCGTGACATAATTGCGAGGATCGATCGAGGAGCGAATTGCTCCTCGAGATCGCTTTCTACGCCGTTCTGCGTGACCCACATTTCATCCGGAAATGTGTTCCCATTCCGTTCTGCATTTCGCGCAACGGCGAATGAGATCGACCTACACAACACCTGTTAAAGCCGTCCGGTAAATAGGGTATTACGGTCAATGGTCAGTATTATAAAAGCGTCGAAAGGCAGAACAGATCCGAATGGATATGCAGAGAAGCAGAGAAAAAGAAAGGACGAAAGAGGAGACCTAATTCTTTTTTAGACATATATGGAATAATTGCACTTGACTCACTCGGGGGTGTGTACCGGGGGATGCCTAAACCACCAGACGAAGGATACTTTGTCCATTGACCATTGTGCTGGCGACAATGTGTCAGCAGGTAGCTGATCATCGATCTGGGGTCCGCACACTCCGCACGGTCAATGACCTTGCAATGCGGCCAGCAAAGGGCGAGGCCGCGTTGTTACGTCCGTGAATAGCCCAAGTATAGTCGAGCACGACGTTAATGCCACACGATCGTCAACCGAGTATCTCCAGAACACTTAATGTCCAGTTTCTCTTAATTATGATTTAATTTTTATTTTGTTAAAAAAAATTTACTGAAAAAAATTTACTATATTTTAATAAATTTTTTTTTTTAAGTAAATACTTGTAAATAAATATTTTTATTGCAGTGAATAAATATTTACTCAATGAAAAAAACAAGTCAAATTAAATTAATTGTTCTTATATCAATTATATAT
>NW_017259251.1:101752-118161 GCF_001594045.1 Atta colombica
TTTATAATTAAGATAATACATTTTTTTCTAGTGTACTTTTTTAGTTATTAGAAGTAGACGAAAATAAAAAATAAGTAATATAATATATTATAAGACCATATATATGTGTGTGTGTGTGTGTGTGAGTGTGTGTGTGTGTGTGTGTGTGTGTGTGTGCGTGCGTGTGTGTGTGTGTGAGAGAGATAACAAATTATAGCAATCAAAACTTTAAACAGTCTAGTTTCTAGTTGGATCTTAAATCCTTCTATGATTCTGTGTGAATTTATATAGTAGTACGTAATCCTTTTTGAAACGCGCACCGAAATAATTTTTTGGTCTTAAAATTCTAATTCTACTAAATTACTGCAGTAATATCACGAGTTAAAATTGACTAGCAATTTTTAACAATTTTTTTTATGCTTTTTCACATTTTTGAAACAATCTTAATTATGCTAAATAACATATTAAAATCTGTAAATAATTAATTCTTGCGAAAAATATAACCGGCCGGGAGTCGAACCCGGATTTTTTCCGTGCGAGCGTCCTAAGCCTTTAGATTTAAAGCAAAAAATAAGTTCTTAAAGTTCTAAAATCTATATTGGTAAAAACTGACATAAGAGATGTTTTTTCTTGAATTTTCAGAAAGAGGGCTTTAAACTTCTTAGTAACAGAATCATTTGGCCAATATCTAGTGACTTAAGAAATGCATTCTAGTCAGTATATTTTGTCCGAGGAATGTCCTGATTGACGTCTTTAAGATTTAAATTGCTTTGACAATTTCTATACTGAAAAAAAATATAGTCAATTTTAATAAATATTTAATTGAATACTGCCAACTAAATATTTATTAAATATAAAGATATATTTATTTGATAAAAGAAATGTTAATTTGATTTAACAATTATTTTTCTTATTAAACAATAATTTACTTACTGTAAATAAATGTTCAGTTGGCAGTATTGAACTAAATGTTTATTAAAATTAACTATATTTTTTTCTCAATGTACAGAATCGATTTAACGTAATGAGCTGTTCGATCACGGGCATGCGATTCCTAATAAATGGAATCAGTGAATCGCGTGTAGCAAGATATCCTCCGCATCGGTCATTAACATATCCGATCATACAGCGATCAACATTATACTCGTAGACGCACATCCAATATACGTGCACGCGATGGACATTGAACGCGCGGTGAAACCGAGAACATCGCACGCATCTCCATACTCTTCGTCCACGAAAAAAGAAAAAGATAGAGACACGGAGAAAGAAAAAAAAAGAGAGAACCCGAAAAGCCAACTGCGCTAGCTCCAAGGCTTATGAGGAACCTGTTTTCCTTTATAGGGTTTCCACCTCGTCCTTTCTCGCTCGTCAACGTAACGCCGTAACGAAGGGGGAGTCTCCTCTTTCAGGATGCTCAAGGAGAAAAAAATTTCTCGTCCCCTTACCATTTTGATCGTAGCTGCCGACTTTTGTGTCGATCAAAAATTCGATCTTGAATCGGAATCGCCGTGCTTCAAGGAAGATCGCAAGCATGGCAATGGTTATGAAAAAACGCTAACGAATCCTCGCTCTTAGAGGCAACGTTAATATGCCTGTGTATGCCTGTTTATATTCTGAAATCACTAAAATTTCTCTGAAACTTTGCTGTAAATGAATTTTTTAAAATCGTTGAAATTAAACTAAAATTTTTCTGAAATGCTAAAATTTTGTTTGCAGAGTGTTCCAAAACGTGGAATAATTTCAGTGAAAATTTTCCACCAGGGTATACATATAATGTACAACATTTTTTCTATAATATCTTTAATATTTTTTTATATTTCATTGTCAATTCCGCTTCAATTTTATATTATGGAATGGTCGATAATGCAAATGTTCTCACAAGATGAATCGTTTTCATGAAAGATAATATTTTATTTATATTTTTTGAAGTTATTATAAAATATATTAAAACTGCATATATAAGAGAGAGAATAATTAATATAATTATTTAAAACACATTTCTCTTGATGATTTTCTAGCATATTTAATCTCTGACTAATGAGGGCACACATTGAGATTATCGTTTGAAATGCAAAACAAAAAGCTTCTGATATGAAATGAAAGTTTTCCTCAATCGTGAGATTTCATAAAGGTAATCAATCATTTGTTGTGTTATAGTAACAATGCTTGTGTGCACAATTGTGCCTAGAAACGATATCAGTCGCTATTGCCGTGCCATTGGCATCGTTGTCATGAGTTTACATGGAAGATATACGTCATAGAAATGTAGCTATCAGCTGTATGGCGACTATGATAAGCAAACCATTGGCGCCGCCATTTCTTTATCATTTTTCGTGATATCGTTTTACGTGATATTCAATGACATTTTTTCTTGTCTTTTTATCATAACAATGAACGCTGTTCTAAGATATTGTAGATATGCTTCGTGTGAAAGTTTTTCAGATAAAAATGTTGCCTAATTACTGTTTTTTACGGACTAGTCGTGCTATTATGTATGGACAGAAAAAAATAAAATAAATAGAAAACGGTTTTCAGAGATGAATTATTTCTTTTGTTTAGTAGGGTTTTTATTCTATTTACTAAAAATATTGATCCTAAAAGTGTCAGTTGATTCGATAAGGTCACGTTTTATTTACGATAGAGAGATACAGTATGACGAAAGTATGCAAGTAAAGATATTTCACGTAGAGAATAAAATGTTATATTTCTCTAAAATTTCGAAATAGATTCCTTATAAATAATTCGTATTGAAGAGAAAGAACTTTTTATAAATGTGATTTTCAGAAGGTCGACTTATATTTTTTAATTAATTATATTCTCGTACATACATTTCGCGATTTATTTACGCAATGAATTCTCTCGCGTTATCTCGAAGAATTCGATTGCAACTTGGTCATTAAGTTTAAGGATTATTATACCTCCGCGTTGCAAATCGATTTTCAATAATGGCATATAAAATTGATTCACAAGCAAAAATATATATACGACACTCCGTGCGCCTATATAAATATCATAACGCAATCGTGGGATGCGTCACGAGTACAAAGTACGAAAGGCGCACCCTGCAGCGATCAGACCAACCCTGCTTATGCACCAGTTGTTGTCATAGCCCTGTATACACATCTGCGCTACCTTCGATATGATGAGATAGAATTTCTCGATGGCGCAACAGGACAAAGATTCACCTTGCCCTCGTCGCATTCCTTCTCTCTCTCTCTCTCTCTCTCTCTCTCTCTCTCTCTCTCTCTCTTACTTATTTTCTTTCTCGCTCGCTTTCGCTCTCTCGTTTTCTCCATCTTCCCGATTTCCTCTACGAAATCGTTATTGGAGTCGTCATTGGAGTCGTTGCGACATTTAAGGAAAACGCACGCCCGCTGCACGCATCACGCACGAACGCACGCACACGAATGTACGCAACAGATGCATATATACGCACACGCGTATATATCCCTCTCGCACGCACAGCCCGTGGAAGCGATTTTTCCCTCCTCCGCTTTATCGTGGCTCTTTCCTCCGTTTTTAGACACGCTCACAAGATAAGAGGCCGCATATTTTCAGCCATTCTCGAACGGGCGGTTGCATGCGGTTTACGATAAATAGAATCGAAAATTCCACGTCTGAGAGAATTCATGCATATTTTATGTTACAGTCGTAACATATTTTCCCTCATCGTTTCGAAATGTGCTAATATTATTTCTTTCGTACCGCAATAAAGTTTTTATTACTTGATGGAAAAAGAAAAAAATTTAAAAATTTTAAATCAATTAAACAAGAAAAAGCGCCAATTACGGTCGAAGAATAATAATTTTATATGTAATTTATCTTATTTTTAATACTTTCACTTCAGATATACATGACTACGTGCTTATTATTTTTGAATTTGCGACACAACAAACTGACATAATAATAATAATAATAATAATAATCTAATCTCACAAATTAAAATTAAATTTGATCGTCAAGTTGGACGACTTTATAATTTAAAAAAAATAAATCCTATTCCTTCGCAACATCGTACAATAAATAATTTCTTTTATAATTTAATACGTTTTAATAACTGTGTATTTGTTTACGGTCTGTATATTTATTCATATTCGATACTCCGGGTTTAATGACTCGGCGATCGATTAATTAATTACGATTCGTCGGTCTCGTCTCGTCGGCTTTCTCCGCTTCCGCGTTATTCGCTTCCTTTCTCCCAAAACTTTGCGATTTTCTCACGATACTCGAGTGGAAGCGTCATGTCATCAACCCCCGCATGGTAACGTTACCCAATTCGTGTAGGGCACGCCTTACGTGTGTGCGTGCTGTGGGGTCGATGCGTGTGTTGCTGAGGGCTACGCGCCGAAATTACATACACGCACGCAGCGTTCCTCGTAGAGTTCGGTCGTGGTCGCAATTTTCGAATGTACACACGTTAGACGTATTTTTCCCCGGTCTCTTTTTTTCCTGCGTTCGTCTACCACGATATTCCCCTCGCTTCTTAACACGCGCGCGCGCGCGCGCGCTCACGCATGAACGCGTATGCGTATATTGCTGGGTACCACCATAGACCCTTCCCGTGCGGGAAGTTGACGTGGGTGTAGACTACGAAATAGTTTCCATCGCACCGTGTGTAAATACGCACGCACACGCGTGCATGATCGTCTGCTTATACGCGCGTACAAGCGCGTGATATGTCCCGCAGGATATTGGCCTAGGAGCCGCGTGATTGGCCGATAGTGCGAGCATAGGCGAATAAGTGCGTGTGCTGTGCGTATACGTGCGTGTAGCGATGCGATGCGCGCCGAAACACGCCTCACTATCACATATGCTTACACGCACAATGGCGTAAGTTTTACATATTTTCCTTGGCGTGCTTGGTCGCTCCGCGCCGCACGTTTCCATGAATAACATTGCGACATCAAATTAATCGGATTCGGTAACAAGCTGAAAATAGAATTGCTTTAATTATAATGTCGGCATTAATTTTAGCTTTATTCGTTTGTTAGTTTTATCAATTTATAACTGTGTGATTTTTTAAATTACGCTAATCTTATTGAGAATCATTCCGTTTCTCATCGTTAATTTAATTTAAAAAATGTTATTACAACGGTTAGTTTACGTAACGATTGATTGTCCATAATTACAATATCTATTGTTTTAATACGTTAAGATAATCAAAATTGCAGACATATTTATGATTCTTATTTTTTATAAAGAACTTTAATATCGAGAAGGTATGAGGGAAAAACAATTTTGCTAAAATATTAAAAAATTTAACTAGGTACAGATGTAAAAATAATTTTGTTTGGATCGTCAAAATAATTATGTAGAAATAATTATGCTTAAGCATTGCTGCAAAACATTTTAATATTCTAACAATCAATTTGAGCATCCTGCATAATTATTTTTCCAAATCAAATTTATTCAAGCCAAATTATTTTCAGGTATATTTTTAGCTATTTATTATTTTTAAATACGTCAGAAAAACAAGTTTTTCTTCTATGTAGTTTTTGGATTAAAAAAAATATAAATAAAAATATTGTCAACTTCTATCCAGACTTGTTTTAAAACGATTTTGTATGATATATGTAGTATGTTACAAGAAATATTTTGCTGAAATATTAAAAAATTTAACTAGATACAGATCTGAAAACAACTTTTTTGGACCATCAATATAATTATATATTGCTTAAATTAGTTATTACAATGTCAAAACTTTTAGTAACATTGCTCATCATGCTTAAATTTCCTACGTATAATTATTCTTATAGCTCAACGAAATTATTTTCAATTTATTTTAAATTTTTAGCTAAATTTTTAGATATTGCAGAAAAATCGTTCTTTTTGTATAATTGTGTTAATTAAAATGTGGATATCCACAAAATACGATTATCATGTTAAAAGTTTTGAGATATAACGTATAGCAGCAGTTTCCTAAATATAACATCGGTACAACCATCCCTCTTTATAGTTCGTACGTGAAAATGTCATAGTATAGAACTGCATACACCCACGCTTTCTCTGTCTTCCTTTCTCTCAGCACATCTGAGTTGTTCCAAAAGTTTTTAAAAGCGCGTCCGAATTTCCCCTCGACTTTTTCTGATCATAAACTTTAAATCCTTAAAGTCTAATACAAGTGCGATTAAGAAGACGTTAAGAATTCGCATAAAACTGAAATTTATTTCAAAACTTTCGCATACAAGTACGCCCTACAGTACGTTGATGATACCACTCCCTATTTTCGTCATACGCTTCCGGTGCGGCTCTTGAGCTGCCTGAATTAATTTATCTTCTTGCGAGAAGAGTTACGTTAAACTTGTTAGAACGGGGGCCATGGTCGTGGCCTTAGCGAAGGTTACGCCATTGGTGCCCCAACTGACGCACACGAAGAAGGAGAAAACTCACAGACGTGATGAACTCACTTCACCACCCCTATGACTGTCGCCGCGTGACGGGCTAGGCCGAGTTCTACGGCCAATGGCATGGTGCAAGCGTCAGTGGTCGTCGAGCAGGCAGGAAGAGAGGTTTTCTGATTCCCGGACGGGCCTCTTCTGTGTTGGAGAACGTGGAGCTTATATTTGCGGGCGCGCATGGTTCTCCACGTTTGTGCAATTAACAACGGGGGGCGGAGTGAAGTGAAATAAGGGTGCGTGAAGTAAGAAGTGCGTGTACGATTGAGTGTGTGTGTGTGTGTGTGTGTGTGTGTGTGTGTCTTTTTTTTCTTTTTTTTTTCTTGCGTCTTCCGGATACGGCATGTCCAGCGCACGAGGCGTGCACGCGTTATATACATAGGTAGATAGGAGCGCAGGAGAGGAAGGGAGAGTGAAGAAGAGAGGAGGTAGCCGGGGTCCTCAGCGCGTCCGAAGTGCACACATTTTGTGCTACACTAGACGCTAGACGAGATTAATAAGAAAAAAGGGGGAAGGGAAAGGAAGATCGTATGGGATATATTGATAATGACCATAAGTTCCTTGGCATCGTTCCTTGATGATTCGCGTCTTGTATCCGAGATCATCCAGAGACTCATGATATAAGAGAGGAACATTAGTCTCCAGCCTGTATCTCTCTGGCTGCGCTTGCTTTTATTAGATCGCCGTCCAACGTTTCGTCGTCGCGAGAGAAGCGTCTACCAAAATCACTATAAGTAAGTTCAACGCACTTTTTCCTCTTCCGCTTTCAACGATCCACGGCAAGGTGAAACTAATCCGCATTCGCTTTTTGCTTATTAAGTGCAAAGTGTGTTGAGAGCATTTAAACGGTTTTTCCGTAATTTAAAACATATATATAATAAAAAATTGCATATAAAAAAAACACATAAAAATTTTTGAGAGGTTTAAAAGAATTACAAGAATAATCGGCAATTGAAAATTTTTTTCTTTATTATTTCTTTATCATTAACAATAAGCTTACCTTCGCTTATTTCTCTAACATCTCTGCGCTGCACTTATACTTATCACTACGAAAAGTTTTTTTTTCTACTTAAAGTTATTGGATCATTGTGGATCATCCGACTTTTGTTTTTAAATCCGACGTTTGTAGTTGATGTTTTTCTTTTATCTCTTTTCGCCTCGCGAAAAATTTATTTTTGCAAGTTTAGCGAATAGAATCGGTCGAGAGTAATTTGCATTTGTCGACCAGATTAAAAACGTCAAAGTAGTTCGCTGGCATCATTAACCATAGTCTTACGGTTCCACGTATGCAACATTTCCCAGTTTCACGAGATTTCCTTATCTCTTTCTTATCATCTGCTTGTTCCTAATTCCTACTGGGTCGACTAATAAGTCGGTGAGACGTGTGACTCACCCTACGCGAGAAATGCAAATATCGACTAACTTCCCCTCGCGAGAAGCAATTTCACCCCAGTCACGAAATATCGATCGTTTTATTTTCTTTTATTATCTCAATTATATTCGCAATTATATATATTTGGGAAGGGAAAAATAAAAGCAGAAAAGTGACAGATCTGATAAATTTAGAATATTGAAGCTATGAGATATGTAGAAATTGCATATTTATGTATATTCAACATTAAAATGTCAAAAATGAATTCTGCAGCAATAAGATGAGAGATGAACAGTAAATGTATGAATAGCAAAAATAAAGTCAACAAAAAATAACAAAGAGAAACGGTTTTTTCATTTATGTCAAATCTGTCGGTTGAAGTGGAATAAATTGTGAAAGTTTTAAAAATCTTTAACAAAAGAGTTGCTTTTATTAATTTTAAAGAAAAGTACGAAAATATTTATAACTCTTTGGCAGTAAAATTGACAGAGGATACAAGTCTGCATACTTTATAGCCTGATACTTTAGTTCTTTTAACTGAAAGAAAGGGTTAAGAGAAAGTAATGATCAGGTAGATTCACTGAAAAATCTTTTTTTATGCTCATTTTGCCTCGAGAGTTTTATGATAGCTTTTTGCTATGTCGACGGCAAGGGTAAAAAAATCTCCATGTGCATCTGCAGACAATGATTCAAGCAAATATCACCGTTCAGTTCATGCTCGTATATATACCTATAACGTAAACGAAAATAACGAAATTTCGCAAGAATTGACACGCAATTCTTAGGATGCATTTGTGAATCGCAATACAATTTCATCCGCAATATTCAATTTTATATCCGTTTTTATCGACGTCAGACTGTCGTCGAGAGTTTAATATAATGCTACAGTACATATTAATATTATAGTATTATTATAATATTAATACTATTTTGGTAATATGATTCTAAAGCGAAACAAGAAACTTTTATGGTATATATTTTATACAACATTAAAATATAATTATTGGAAAAATTTCTATATATAGCGTTACTAAAATTTAAATACAAAACTTTTGAATAAGATAGAACGCTTTTTGATACATAATGTAAATATTTTGCGACGTCTGTCTCGACATCATCTTATCATATTCTTATCATTGTGGTCATTTTTTTAGTTTGTATAGTGTTACTGTATTTGTGCTCGGATGTTTCTTTTTCTAATCGTATTCGGACCTTAAGATATGTAATCTTTGCTAGTTTCGAAAACAATCTCGAGACTGACATGACAATGAGTTTTTGGATTTTCAACTAAAGATTAACAAGGAATGGCATAAAAGAAAAAAATGGGAGTACTTTATCTCTTTATCACAGACATTTAACGGTCAACTTTGTATGTCGTAATCATATAGATCGTGATCGTCTTGAAATGTAGACTTATTTCAATGTGGCGAAATCATCTATTATAAGTATTTCTACAAATTAATTATTTTATAAATTTTTTCGAATATGAATTATGTTAAAGACAAAAGAAAGGTTCGTAAATTTTTTAATAGTTAGCTTAACAAAATTACAAGATGTAGAAATTTTATGATAGTATCGTAAATTTCTCGGTAAGTGCGAGCTCAATTTTTTCTTTTTGTAAAAATAGTAAATTTTTTACACAATTTCCTTATTTTCGATATTATTTCTATCTGCAATAAGATCGATATCGAAATTTCAGTTTCAATCTTATTTGAAATATTATTGATAATACTTCCTGTTGACATCGATAGGAATGGAACTTTTGTTGATTTAGTTTTTAATGGCGAAAAAAAAGAACGTTGTACATTGCAAATGACAAACTATATAATAATGTATGCATTAGAATGCAATTATAACCTTTGATCCCTCGCACAGGTTCTTATCGGTAGATAAATTCAATAGCTTTAGTTTCGAGAGTTTTTTGGATATTTTTCAAATGAACCATGCGTCATCAGCAGGAAACTCTGGCGTTAGGGCGGGGGGATTGCATATGAACATTTCAATCTCGTCGCTCGACCGAGTCAGTCGAGTTGCAGTCTAGCATTACTTTGAATAGTGAATAGTGAATGTGTTTGCCATAGATTGCTCGCTGAAGACAGAGAAACACCCCCTTGGACATCATGTCTGCTTCGCAACAGTACTGCCTCCGATGGAACAATCATCGCTCAAACCTGTTGAACGTCTTCGAGGAGTTGCTGCACAACGCGGCATTCACCGATGTCACCCTTGCTGTCGATGACGGTAGGACGGTCAAGTGTCACAAGATCGTGCTGGCTGCATGCTCGACGTATTTCCAGACTTTGTTTCACCAACTGCCAGGCTATAATTACCATCCAATAATCGTCCTTAAAGACGTTGGATTTCCGGAGATAAAGGCGATATTGGAATACATGTATCGTGGCGAGGTGAACGTGGCGCATGAACAGTTATCCGATCTGCTGAAGATCGCGCAAGTACTGAAGGTAAAAGGTCTGGTTGAGGAACACGGTAGCAATACACCAAATACGCACGATCTTCGCCCTGAGGAAACGTCGGTATCGCCGCCACCCGATATCAGTACCAGCACTAGCACCGGTGGTGGTGGCGCCAGCCACTCGTCACCGCCGTCTTACTATTCCCTTTACGGGAACTCGGTCTCGCACGATCGCGGTTCGAGTCACCTGGCAAGCTCATTACCAAGTACGTGGCCGTTGTTACATTCCACGGGTCATCAGCTTCCAACGTCGCTCTCCTCCGTTCTTGGTGGCAGTGGCGGATCCTACGACAACGGTATCGAAACCTCGCCGTTCAAACGCCGGAAGCTGCCGCAACCTCCGTCAGGCCTGCTGATAAATAACGACACGCCGATATTACGCACGGTACTTGGCCAGGCTCACGTTGACAGTTCGCAGGCTCTGCCGTTGTTGCAACCAGATAGCCATGAACCAGTCAACTACCGCAACGCAAACAGCAATGGATCCACGAACGACAGCGACAACCGCCGCAACAACGACCTGATTCACGGTGAAACGACGGTCCATGCAGATGCCTCCTATGCAGACGAAGATGAAAGACAATCGTCCCCGCAGTCTTATCCAGATACTGCAAGGAATTCAGGTAGCAATAGCAACTCAAATATTGCAGGAGTTTCATATTATGCAAGCACAAATTATTTAAAGTTGTCTGCTTTATATTATCTACAACGTGTAAACGAATTGACGAATTTATTATCCCCTGCGTCATATGAACAAAACTCACATGGAACTACTGATAATACACAAGGAATCACAACCCAAAGGAATTTAATCCTCCGCGAATCAGGTGAGGTGTGACATACCCTAGCAAGATGAATTTCTATAACTTTTTAAAATTTATTTACTAAAATTTATTTACTTTTTAAAACGCACGCATGTTGCCGGTTTTGTGCAATTGGAAAGTGCGTTGTTACCAATCATACTAAATTATAATATTAAATATTTATCAATGTAGTATGAGATATTCATACATGATCCATGTTGATTTTCCATCTGGTTTGCGAAGGTTTAATAATCACACGTAAATGAAAAACTACTTCCTTAGTAAAATAATAAAATAATATTATTATAATAGATTATATTATTACAATGTGCATATTTTTACTACAAAATTTGCCGCAACGGAAGAGATCGTGACTTGGAGCGAGAACAAGCTATTCTCTGTTATAAAAATTTGATCTATATTTATATTCGATTATACTTTTATATATAGAAAATATAATATAAAATATAATATAAAAAAATACAAAAAAAAGACTAAAAGGATATATATATATATTAGTTTTTTATATTATATTTCAATATTCTATAGATAATATTATATTGTTGCTTTTATAATTTTTTAAATAAATAGATATTATAACAATATTAATTTTAAATCATTAAGTATAATAACGAAAATATGCACAGTAAATCAAATTAATATAACGATCAATAATCGAGCAATTTTTGGATTTACAATTAATAAAAGGTTTTCATATTTAATGAAATATAAATAATAAAAATGAATATATACATTTCTGCTCACAGAACCTTCTTCAATTATTCTTTGAATAATATAAATTTTAAATCTTTGTTGCATAAATAGCAGAATAATTATATGAACTCTAATATCATGGAATGATATTAGAGTTCGTATAATTATTCTGCTATTTGTATTCGTTCTCTTTCAGATTATAAGGAAATTTCTTCATATCTCGATCATGTTCAGTAGTGAAATTTCATATATCAATTTCTAAATTTTTTTATATGACTAACTCTCTTTGTTTAACGGCGAGATTCTCATTAAGTTATTAATTTAATACGGTAAAAAATGTGAATATATAGATAACTCGGCTCTGTGAGTCGAAACGTATTTATTCATTCGTATCACTTATGTCTTATTAAATATAGAAACTATTACATTATTGCAAATGAAAAAATTGCTCGATTATTGATCGTTATATTAATATTATTTGATTAATTCATCGCAGCTGCTGCGGACTGCATTCAGCCGAAACCCGAATGGAAACGTTATAAGCAATATACTCGAGATGACATCAGCGCGGCGATCGAGGCAGTGAGAAAAGGTATGAGCGCCGTTCAGGCAGCGCGAAAATACGGTGTGCCATCGCGTACGCTTTACGACAAAGTGAAAAAGCTGGGTATCCCTACATCGCGACCATTCAAGCGTTCAGCAAGCAACGGAGGAAGCGGGGCTTGTTTCCCGTATGGCATCGGCGCCAACGTGAACGGCGCTCTTTATGACAACAGCGCCAGCAATGCCAATGCTCTCTCCGAAAATGAGAACGAGAGTAGCAATGTCAACGTCACTGAGAGTTTGGCCGGCACGAGTGCCGCAATTTTTGAAGCCGCATATGCAAAGACGAAGGATTCATCGCGGGACTCAATATCAGACTCGATGGCCCGTTGTAGCTCGAGTCCGGTGATACGTTGCGCTAAGCAAAGACAGCAACAGCAACAGCAGGACCTGGACGATCAAGTAGAGGATTTATCGGTGAGTCGCAAATCCGACGTGATTCCAGTGATAGTACCGCCGTCCACTACATCGACCGCGATTAAAGACGAGGTGCAAGAAACAGGATTGGATAGTAACGACTGTTGCGATTATAGTTAACTTTTACAGCCCAGTGATGGATAATGAGATACGAGTAGATCAGATTGCAGCAAGCTCAATTTCGTAAAACAAAATTAAATTTGTGCTCGTTTTAAATATTCTGTCTTTCATCTTTTACGTTTTTTTTTTTTTTCATACTAAACTTTCATATTAAACTTCGTAAAGTTATAATGTCCGATGAGAAAGTTTCATCGATTAGGCATCTTAAAATAGTCGTTTTCGTATCATTTCCCCAATTTTTCTAATTTCTATTTCTCTAACAAATTACATTTTATTAAATCTATTTTGACCTTGAGCTCTTTATCACTCCATCATATCGTGTATTGCTTTGTTATAATTGCAACAGAATTTCCTTCACCGAGTGTGCATTTTCATTCCGAATAATCGAAAATAGATTTTGCAGAGTATCCATCAAATTTGATCAGTAGAACGTAACAGAACAAATGCAGAATGTGAATATGATGACTGATTGACCGCAGAAACCGAGCAATATCTTTCTGTAATCATATAAATGACATATTCTATTTTTATGAATTTAATGAAATGACAAATTCTGCTCGATTTCTACTGGCAATCAAATCATGTCGGCAAGCAAAACGAAATTAACGCGGATGTAATTGACATCAATTTGCTGCAATATTCTTCTCGAATGTGTAGGTGAACAGCTAGCGCAACATTTTGCCGAGGCGTTTTATATCTGTAATTCTTTAGATATACATTTTGGATATACGGTAGACGAACGTAAATGTATTTATTCCTGTTTAAACTTATACGAAAATAAGATCTAAATAATCATCATGATTATCTTAAAAGATTAAATTACTAAAATAATGATAAAGCTGTTAATTATTGCAAATTTATTGATTCGTTGTTCGTGATTCGCGATTTGCGTATAGTTTAGAACTAGCCTGTATTCATTCAAAATACTTTAAAATTTAACGCGAATTACGGTTTAATAAAAACATTGAATTGCACAAAAGAACGTGTCGCCAGCTAATTATCATTTTCAACGCGAACAATGACGATAAGAAAGAATGCATATGAAAAGATATGAAATTTAAAAAAAAATACGGATACAAATATTTTGAAACTTTACTCAAAAATATTTCTAAGGTTAGATAAGACGAGTACGTCTGTAATGGTATTATACCGCGCAACATTTAGAGATACCTTTCTTGTCTTGCGACATATTCATTTGTGCGGATATTTGTCTACCGTAATAGCATTAAAGCTTTAACAAATTGACAGCGAAATAATACAAGATTCATAAATGGAATCTCTACTATTACGCTACGTATAAAGTGTCCTTTTCTCCCCTCATTATTGTGTCAATGTAAATGAAATAAAAATGATGGGAGATATTCTATAATAATAACGTGCCAGTAATAAATAATAAGCAAGCAACACTTTCCGGATGATAGGTTTACTCGCATATGTGCTGATTTATCATTTCATTACAAACTTTGTATTATTTAATAAATATCGCTGTTAATTTGTTAGCATTGTAAGTACTTCGTCGTTGTATTTGATCGTTACTGACCACAGCTCCGGGATACGATTGCAATATTGCTCAAACATATCGGCAGTAATGATAATAACGAAATACCTCATGTAAACAACGTGTTCATTAATGTAAGACTGATAAAACGCAGACTTGAAATATCACCGATTGAAATACTCAAACTTAATTGAGGCAAAGTATCGAGAAAGTTTCAATTTGCAATTAAATAAAGATACAAGTTTTCTGTATTATATCTGCAATACGGAAAATATTGAAGAATGCAAAAATTTATGTTTACTTTTACAGTGATCTTCGAAACACGAAATATAAATACTCAAATTATTAATTTACAATTGTTTAACATTTTGCGTACATGACAACATAACATATATTTGTATTTTTAAAACACCCTAACTTTGTATTAGTTTCGACTTTTTTTTCAATTTCGTGGTGATTTAATTTATTTACTCTTATCTGGAAAACATATATTTATATATAGGATAAAAGATGGATAAACAAATTATATTTAATTAAAAACGCATTGTAAAATATACCATTGCATTCAAATGTGCTAAGTGCGCATAAAAAAATAGATCAGAAAGGAAAAAAATAGATAAGATCAATGCTTAATCATTTTTCGTCGATTCTTTGCCTCTCTACAGACCAAAGTTACCTCGAGGATTTCTACCTCAATATATAAGTCATTCCATATTTATTGCAATAAAATTTTTGTAGAGAAGATATTTACAGAATGTATGTGAAATAATGCAAGATAATGCAGTACCTGCCCGCCATGTGATCAAATGCATCTTTTAGAAAATAAATTCAAACAATGCAAAGATCTCTGAAGTTAAATTAACATCGTTAATGTATTACGTAAGGCAATTTGAAGCCCTACTATATATTTTAATTAAATCAATGTTTTATTTAAGAGTGCGTATATTACTTTATTTTAGTCATTGTTATCGCGCTATGCATTATTATTTTTTATACCACAGAGTGCACTGTAAGTACAATAGTACAACTAGCAAGTAAGACACGTTATTGTTAGGCTTTAATAAATTTTACTTCAATCGAGAGTGTAACGTGCACTAATTAGATATTCGTCGAGCGATGTAAGAAATATACGCAAGATATCCTATTTTGATGAATTTTTCACGTAAAAGAATTTTCATTAATCGCAAACAACCTTTCTTTTCCTTTTCCTTTTTATCCCGATACGTTTGATTTCTTTCTTCGGCTTATTTAACATATGTTTGTACATTGTACTCTTTTTTCCAAAATCTATTTGCAAATCAAACTAGGATAACTTGCAGATGAGGAAGGTGTAGGATAATTAATTAAGGAAATATACACGTATCCATTCGTATGTACGGATACGAGTACGTTGTTTTAAAAAGCCGATTAGTTTATCATTTTATCAGAGTATATCGTGCAGCGTTGATGCGAAAGCACATTTTATATAATCGATATATCTATTTTAATCCACGTGTGTGTGTCTGCAGAGCGCACTTCAAAGTACCAACGCGCCTGTAAGCGCGTCTTTTAAATACGATACATACATCGTGAGGTTTTTTTCCCTTAGTACGTGCCTTCATTCGTTGATTAATCTTTACGATGTGAACGCGGCGCATTAATTATTAGTGTTGATTTTATACCGTTTATCAACCATTGCTATGTTGCGTAAAATAGAGTCCATTATTAGTATGTGAAACTCCATTATCTCACTCGTGACATTTTAATCTTTCTCCTTGTTCGTTTATTCATACAATTTGTAAATAGTCATAGGCGGACAATGACACTTTTAACAATTAGCGGTGTAAGACTGATTGTAAGACTGATTTTTTTTTTTTTTACTACGTTGACTTACACGCACACGCAGAATGCGCGTCCACGTATATATGTATATGACGCGCGTATAAATAAATAAATAAATATATGTATATCTAAAAATGTACAAGTATATAGATTTATTTGTGCATATATTATAATATATATATATATATTATACGAAAAATGACAGCGAAAT
>NW_017259251.1:118261-120296 GCF_001594045.1 Atta colombica
TGTGCAAGTTTGTTACAAAATAAACCATATAATTATCTTATATACTGTTGTTGCTTATTAATCAATCCTATTAATTGAGTTTACCTTGATTAGAGAGTACACACGCATGGTATGTCGAGTTCAGTGATCCGCACCGTACCTCGCAATTCCGATCGTTTTGTGCCAGTGCAGCGTACACGTTCTTGTGCACTCATGTGTGTATGTGTGTGCGAACAATGGCGGATTAAGGCTTTTGAAGCTCTATAGTCACAACGTAATGCGATGATAATTCTTCTCCAGGTGTCGCGCGAAATTTCTTTAGCTACATCCTACAATCGATGATGGAAGAGTTGAAGGAATTTAGATGATTAAATCGTTATGACACTGTCTGTGACATCACTTTTTCTCGTAGATATCCCCAGATAGCAACATCTTGATGTTGGCATATTGCTCGTAAATAAGTGTACGTTTTTATTAGAATTGCAGCAATTAAGTCAGCATTTGTGAGTAAATTGATGCCTTCACGATATGACAGCTTTAGGAAGCAACTTGCTAACAACTTTAAAATTTTCATCATTAAAATTTATGCTATTACCGTCATGTTGTCTTAATAATCTATAGCTTTATACAATGCTATCATATTGCTGATAATGTAAACTAACTTTGATGCTGCTATCTTGCCATTAAACTATTGTGCAATATATTGTTGCTAATAAGTTTATAACCGTTGAAGGTAAATGTAAGGCAAGTTGCCAGATCGTAGACAACATTTTATACGATTAGATTTACGTCAAAATTGTAATATCAATATTATAAAACTAGCCAATCGCAGTTCATTCCATTCTTCAGAGAAATAGCTATAATTGGCCAGTTTTATGACGTCAATGTTACTTTGGCGTGTAAACGTAGTCATAAACAATTACAGATTTGCACGATTTTGCTGAGATATACTTGATTATCTGTGTCTCTGCAAATCCGTTTATATATATTTTTTCGTATTATTTTTAAAAAGTTTCACAAGCGAGAGAGATAAAATTTTAATAATAATTATATATCATTGTATTATATATATATATAATTATAATTATTATATCATTGTAATAAAATTGTTGATTCGAATAGAGCGAGAGAAATAAAATATATATTCGCGATGTGATTGATCTAGAATTAAGTATTGTAAATAAGCAAATAAGAAACGATTGGAAACGATTTCGCGAAACTATAAGAAATGAGATAACAATGAGATAACAATGAGGAAAATGGGGAAAGAGGAATGAGCTTTAAATCGAATCCTCCAAATGCATCAGGTATGTCGAGGATGCCTTCTAAATGACGAAACGACTTGCGTGGCCCTCGCAGCGTAGTTTCGGGTTCTCGACAGGGATTGCGGAGGTAGCGCAACGGAGAAAGATAGAAAAAGGAAGAAAAACAGGGAGGATGGGAAGGAAAAGGATAGATGGAGAGAAACACAGTTACGTCCCGCTAATAAGCTTCATTCCTCGATACGCGCGCGGGGAGAATAATTATGGGCTTGCGCAGTGCGCTCGAGTCTTTGGACGACTGCAGGGGGTTGAGAAAGGGGATTGCAGGGTAAGGGGGCGGAGTTGCCGAGAGGGTGAATCGAGGAGAAATAAAGCCCCGAGCCCAGCCGGCGAATGCGGCCGCGCGCGCGGATGCTGAAATCTCGCTCCGCCCGCTCGTTCTCGTCGTTCACATCGTTCACGTCGTTGTTCACCACCTCGTTGTCTACATTCTTATCATCGCCGTCCCGCATCTCGCGCGTCGAACGACCGCCGCGAAACGTTCCGCGCGAGAGAGGAAGAGATAGGAGAGAGGGAATAGAACGCGGATTCTCGCGCGGGCAGATACGCACGTGCGTGCGTGCGTACTTGCGGGTGTGCGTGCGCGAGGGGGTGCGTGTGTGTTCTCGCGCGTGGGCATTCCGGGGGTGGAAGAGAAAAAACCCCGGCGGCCGCTGGTGCGTTGTGTTACGCGTCGTGTGACATTCCGTCGGCGATGCCCTCGTTTCATCCCTAGATATATATATATATATATA
>NW_017259251.1:120396-125641 GCF_001594045.1 Atta colombica
CACACACGCACACGCACACACACATACGTACACATACACACACGCATCTCGCTCACATCGCCTCGCGTGACGTTCTTACCCCGGATATGCCGAGGCATGCGCCGTAAAAATCCCGGGATTGATGTATCGCAGGGCGCAGGTACGCAGCCCGGCATGCGATTGCGGTGCATACGCACCGCGTCTCGTGTGTTTTGCATGCGTTCGTGTCTGGTATGCCTCGATCGGTTTACGATCCGGCATTGACATGATATTTGAATAAATAAATGTTAGATTGGTGCGAGTCTTTTATTTTCATTCGGATTCCGATTCTCGAATTTTTATTTGCATATTAGAAAAGAGGAGATTGAAAGGGAAGATTTTTTTTTTAAAAAGAGTACATTTGAAAAAGAGTACATTTTAAAATTCTCATCGAAACAATTTTGCTTCAATTTCGATTCAATTTCCATTTCATATTTGGCAAATACGCACTAATCTAATAACCAATGTATCATGCAGTCTTAATTAAGTTACGAAAAATATAGCTGTGGGTTTTTTGTTTTTACGATACATTATTGCCTAAATATGATTTGACTTAAAAATGTTTAATAAATATTCTTTTTCAATTTTTTGTTTTTTTTTCTCTCTCTAAACGCTACACAATTAATAAAAATATTTATACTTGTTTTCATTCGTCACTTTAATCTATTTTCATCCTTATTTTTTCAAAGATTATTTTTTCTATTTTCTTAGAGAGATATGAATCTACTGGATTTAAAAAGTTAAAACGATATACAGAATATCTCTAAATTCCAGCATACGGAATTCATGATGTGATACTTTATGCTAAAACAAACAACTTTTTCCTTTAGCAAAAGTTGCGTCCGATGAATAATTTTTGCTCTTATTTGTTAACTTTAATCTGCTCTTCTGCAAAAACTACTTATCGGACGCAATTTTGCTAAAGGAAAAAATTGTTTGTTTTAGCATAAAATATCACGTCTATTATATTCCATATGCGGGAATTTAGAGGCACTCTGTATATATAATGCGTTCAGCATTGTGAATGAATGTACAGGATATTTCTTCGGTTATTTTATATAATTGCGCGTATTTTAATTTCCTAGATCTGCATTTACTACCTGCTATGCATAGCAGCAGTGAACTTGACATATACCTCCGACTTGGAGATTACGACGACGAGAAGCCGGGACTGTCCACTAGAATGTATTTGCCTTTCTCCGAAACAGGTAGAAAGCAACGTCTTGTAACACGCATGCCTTTAATTTCGCAAAAATATGCGGGTCTTTCTAATATTTTATAATCACATAAGAAACTAAAAAGAGAGAAAAAGATTCAAGCGGAAGCGTATATTCATTATTTTTGGAAATTCTCGCGGGCTTTAAAAGGAGCGCTCGTGATTTTCAACCCAGAAATGAAATTTCGATAAACCAAAATGGCATTTTGAAAATATTAATCAGTTTTTGTTGTAAATGTCACAAAATAGTAACTGGTAACAAAATAGTAATGATTTCCGCGTTCGCATGCGTGTCTTCGAGCTCCTGTGAATTAAAACACGGCAATTGATTTCATTACAGGTACTCTGCAATACAGGTGGCCTCGAGGACATCCCGGCCCAGCAGTTGCCGGAGAGTGTCGAGGAATTGTCGCTGACGAAGAACAACTTCCCAGTGATAAAGGGTGATGCATTTGCGGGTCTCCGGGTGCTACGTAAGCTCACCCTGGACGGTAACAACATCTCCTCCATACGACCGTTCGCGTTTCGCGGTTTGAATCGACTGCGTGAGTTGTCGATCCAGCATACTCCGTTGCCGTACATCGAGAAATTCTCGTTCGCCGCGCTGCAGAACGTCTCGGTGCTGCTGCTTGCGAACAATAAGATCCGCTACGTCGAGGGCTACTCGTTCGCCGGCACATCGAACATCAACGTGATCCTGCTGAGCAACAATCCACTGCTGACGATTCGCAGCCACGCGTTCGCCGGCCTCACCAATGTCAACAACCTCATCTTCCCGTCTGGCATCCGCACGATTGAGCAGGACGCCTTTGATGGCCTCCAGCATGTCGGTCAGCTCAAGCTCAGTTACATGGACCTATTCGGGCTGCAGGCCTATACTTTCCGCGGTCTGTCGCACGTGCACTCGATCTATATCCAAGAGAGCGATCTCGGCGTGGTGCAGAGGAACGCGTTTACCGGTCTCCTTTACGTCGGCCGCCTCAATGTGCTCAACAACAAAATCGACCTGATCGAGCGTTTGTACCTGCGCCACGAAAATTACATTGAGGTTCTACGTTTCCACGGTAATCACGTGCTGGAGGCACCGCGTCATGCCAAGGACGTCGTTCTCGAGGTGGATACAGTCAGCGCGATCGATAATCATTTTCCTTGCGATTGCCAGGCACACAATGTCCTCGAGAGCGATTTCGTTCGAGGTAACAGCGTTGAGTTTCAACGCCGTAACTATTGCATTTCGCCGTTCGAATACAACGGCAAGCCCATGAACGTCGTCGACTTCGACCTCGTCGCGCGATGCCACGATAACGTCATCCAGGACAACTTGGGCTCAGGCGTCGTCGGGGTGTCCCGTTTCTCAGCGCTGCTGCTGATTGTCTTCCTGTTCTCGACAAATTTCTTCCGATGAGCATACTTGCGACTCTTCCAATTATTCGATTATCATTCCGCGATTTTCATGCTCGAGGCGACGATAATTTATGCGCTCTTATGGCTTGTGTCGAGAGATCTTTCTTCTTTGCCATCTTCCTCGATGGAATCTTCTTTCTGAGTATTCATAATTCGGTAAAGCGAACAACAACGAAGCGAGAAGACGTTTCGTACGAATTATATTAGGGGAAGGCCGGGTAGTATCGGACATTTTAGGTAAAAATTCTTCGAATTTTTATTTTTTTTTTGGTACAACAAAAATAATAGTATTGTACATTATATGAATCATTATTCTTGTACCATAACATTTCTTATCGTGTTTTTAAAAATGAAAATAGCCAAAATTTTTACATTTTTTAATTTACATTATCTTACATTTTCTTGTTTTTGTAAATTGGAGAATGGCATCGGACAGAAATGTTCGAAAAAAAACAAGTTTGATAAGTGCCACTATTATTTGTGCATGACTCTATATTATCTCCTGTCTCGCTTCAATAGCTTTTAATCTATTTCCTACTTTTTTGAACAGAATATTGTTCACTCATTCTTTCTTTTATATTATCATTTTCTTATTTCTTACTTTCTGAACGGCTAATATCATGTTTTCTTTTTTCCATTTTCCTCATATCTTTCTTAGAAAAACAGCCATCAGAAGGCAATGGCTGTCTGATATCGCTTACCACCTTATTGTTCGATATCATCTGAATGATGCGCAACAAAAAAACAACGTGCAACTTTAAAACAAGAAAGGTTTAAAACCCACAGTTTAAACTTGAAAGAATAATAGGTGCTGTTTATATCGGAGAACTAAAAAACGAAATTCGACTTTAATGCGATATGATTGGTTGGTAAAGTAACTCCATGCCGCCTTAAATAATAACACTCAACAAAATGCGCAATACACTCACAAACATTGCTTCTATTCTCAGTATGGAGAGATATTGATTCTCACATGTAGATGCACTTGCTAGTTGCTTGACAAATGCTGCCACACACGTCTAAAATTTAAAAAATCCTTGTCCAATACTATTCGATCTTCTCCTGAGTATATATTGTCACCGTAGAATATCGAACCGTCGAATTGATCCATGAACTGAAAGAAATTAAAAAAAAATCGAATTAAAAAAGAGGAGTCTCGCGATTCGAAATAATCGACAAGTTGCAAACTTTAACTAGACCTCTATAAATTTGTAATTAGCAGAAATTTTGATTCGTGATACCAAGATATAAATTTGTCTCAGCAAACCGATAGATTAAATATATATATATATAGAATTTATCTAATTTTAACTTTTAATATTAATAGATTAATTGCTTTAATATTTAAAAATTAATTCAATCATGAAGTTTTTGGCTAGTTTTTTGGCTTATTAAAAGATTCTTTCAAATTAAAAAAAAAATTCTATTTTTTCCGAATTAACTATCACTCGAGTGGACTACGAATTGGTAGTCTTGAAAATGTAAAGGTCAGAAAAAATTAGCTTTTGTCTTTAATTCAGTTTCAATGAGTAGTATATCAATATTCCATTGCAAAAAAATCTCATCCAAAAAAAATAAGAACTCTTTATATATGTGTTGTACGATGTGATCCATCGTTAATCGAGAAAAATATCACCATTGAAAGGATATGAATATAGAGATACAAAAATTAAAAAAAAGATAGCAATAAAGAAACTTCTGTCACCGTAACATTTGTCCGTAATTATTATTTTCGATAATATCGAATCGAGATATATGGACATTCGCGAGCGTAACGAGAGATTTATTCGCGCGAAAAGTCATTGTTACGGTTGTACGAGCAGAAAAGAGCACTGCTAATCATTAATGCCAAATGAATACATATCCTCTCGCACATATGAAAGTGAACAAACGTGATCTCACATATCGAGAAGATCGATTTATCTAGCATCGAAAATGTCTTTGTTCTTCGATCTTGATAGTATTTAAAACGAGTATATTTATAATTCTATTACATTCATCTATTATATATCTGAAATATTGATATGTAAGTTATTATTAATTGTTAAGAGAATTTTATACTGTTATTTATACCACTATCATATATGATTTAATTCAAGCTTTCTTCCGTATTATCATTTGTTTTGTGCAATGTATATTTGATGCTAAATGTAGTTTCATCCTAAAGCAGAACAGATATGTTTCTTTTAATTGAAACTCAGAAATACGAGTTTAGTGCTATATGCCTAACAATAATAGGTCTACATGTATTCCTTTCATATTTTCTTTCGCAATCAATCGAAACAGTGAATTCCGCAAATTCACGATCGCGCGTAGAGTCATGAGAAATAAAACATTATATGAGCTTTAACTGGCCGATATACTGGACCAGCACTGTCGCATTTACTTCGAATTTTGAAGCACATCGTTTTTTAGGAAACATTAAATAGGAAAAGCAAAAATATAATGAAATTTTATTTGCTAACAATAAGAAGAAAACCCTGATTTTTTTTATGCGTATATATACAGAATACGTAATTTGAATATTAGTTACTGAAAAAATTTCACATTATGATATATCTTGATATAAAGATTTAATATTGAAAAATCTAGATATATATATATATA
>NW_017259251.1:125741-129405 GCF_001594045.1 Atta colombica
GCTAAATAGGTCCACTACAATTTTACTTCCGGGTCCAGGAATCCGAGCTATGCGTCTGTACGTTCACACCTGCTTTACGATCCCATTAATATAGACTGAGGGATCATTAAATAATTCGGAAATGAGATGAAAGTATCTAGTGATTAAGTAATCACATTTAATTGCGTTGATGCGCAAGATCATTGAAGAGGAATTGAGATATCAAAATTCCTCTTGCTTAGAATATTACGCGGTTTAAAAGGAATTGGCGGGAGACTTGTAGAAATCTATTTTTTACATTTTATTGGAAAATTAAAAATATCAATTTTAAAATAACTTTGAAGTAATCTGTTTACAAAATAGATAAAAATGATAAAAATAAAATAATTTTAAAGAAAAAGACAAAATACTTTATTAAACAATTTATTATCAGTACAAAATTTTTCATTGTTTCAAATAACTGTTATACACTAAATTGTGTTCCTTAGATATTTTTTTGTCAAGAATCTTTTAATCCGTGTATAAGAATACAACGTATTTTGAGACGAAAGTGGATAACAGTGTATCACATGCTCAACATTTTAGACGAATAATTAATTACTATATGAAAATCTTTTTTTTTACGCTTGTATGCGTATAAAAGTCGATAATAATATCAACAACTTTGAGGATTTCCATTAATGTGAAATTCTTTTGTGACATTATTGCGATATCGATCTCATCAGCGTTATCTTAGAAACTGCTTACTATTCCACACATTAGAAATTGCATGCAAAAATTTGTTTTTATCAAGGCTGATAAAACTGACGCATTATTAATTAGACAAGGCATTTGACTCCGTAAAAAGTCATATACGAAATGCTTCTAAGTTACATTTGTAAACAGTCGTATATATAGTTTGTATAAAACAAATATTTATTGTGCCAATGTTTTCTATTAACTTGATATTATTAAGTCAAGTAAACATCTGAGAAAAAAAAAAAAGAAAGTATGAAGTAGGAAATTTTAAACAATATATACAACAGAACATTTTGTTCTTCAGCATAATCAAGTTCGTGAAAAAAATATTGCTTCATAGATAAAAATACATTGGCGTCCAGAGGCTATATATGAACTGAATCAGAGCTACGAGATAATGCTATATTATGCTTACAATTAAAAAAAATAAAAACACAATATAAAGCGTGTTTCGCTGCCATTCATAATGGAAGATTTGCTTGGCCTTCGGTCAGCATAATAACCGAGGACCAACCTAGCTTATATTTTTTACCAATGTTTGAAATAGCATTTAATAGACACGATTATTAAAAATTGTAATCTTTCATTGTAGTTAGACTGTCCCGTCATATAATAAATGGAATAAAACATTAATATCGTCTTACATAATTCCCACAATATTACACAACTTTCAAGTATTTTTGAAGTTTCCATTGAAAATGAATTTTTTATCATTATTGTTATATGATAAAAGATTCGTCGAAAAATTGATTCTCTCTCTCATATTCATTCAAAATTAATAGAAATGGAACATAAATAATTAATAATTTAATAATTTAATACATATACTTGAAACCGCGGTATTTAATTTACAACATACTCTTTACAGCAAGTATTATTTAACAGTAAGAGTACATATTTCATTTTCTATATTTATAACAATCTAGCATATTGTTAGAAAGCATTTAATGAATTGGAACAGTTGGTGGGTCCGGAATAGGCTCGAACTCGCCAACACTCTCCATATATTGAACATCTTTACGATACGGTTTCAATTCCCAGTGCATTCGTGATTCCATCGATGTTAGTGCAATGCCAAGATCTTCTAGTGTTGGCAATTTATTTGATACTACGTCAGATATAGCTTCCTGCAAAATGCAATGTCAAATTTAATAATATTGTTTATCATGTAATTCTAATTTTATTAGAATTTACGCATTCTGTCATAGGAAAATTAAAATATATACCCTTTCCAAACATTCCCACTGTAAATTTCCGAATGGATACGCAGGACTTAAGTATTCGTTCAAAGTAACTTTAAGTTGGAAAAATGGAGCATATTTTAAGTGCATCCTTTTGTAGCCATCCTGGACTGGATCGCGTATCCGTATTCGATGGAACCAATCAAGTAATTCAGACAGTTTATAACGTTTCGGCCTAAGCAAACAAAATATTCACATTTTGCAAAAACAATTATGACAGCGATAAATTTGTACAAGTATACTCGTTCATACCCAACAAACTGATAAGTTTTGCCAGCTGTATTTCTAGGATCTCTTGCAATAGCCGTAATACCTCCGGAGACATCATATACAGCTACTGGCTGTTTTTCCGTCTTTTCACCTTTTTCCCATAATGGTACAGTCCTATAAACAAATTGCATTGTCAAAAATCATAAGAATATAATTTTTTTATAATATAATTTTTAATATACTAGAAAATTTATTCCTATGCAAAATTACCTGAAATGATGTCTCAATATGCCAGAATAAAAACTTAAAAATCGATCTTCTTGACCCCATATATCTGCTGGCCGAATAATTGTAGCCTCAGGAAACTCTTCTCGCACTGCACATTCGCCTTCCCATTTTGTACGAAGAAATTCAGAACCGCCTTTCAATACATGTGACTTAATGCAGAAATATTATTAAAGTATGAAATTATTAAATCATAAATTAATATAGAATAGAAATGTGATTAAAAACTCACCTCCACATCATCACCCACATTTAACGCAGACACATGAATAAAGTGCTTAACATTAGCTTCCTTGCACAGTCTAGCGAGTCTTCTGGCTCCCTCAACATGCACCTCATGAAAAGTAAAGTTTTTAGTTTCCCAATCTCGTCCAATTAGATTGATAACGACATTGGAATACTTGATACATTTTCTTATCGATTCATCATCACGTAGATGAAATGGATGAAACAAGATTTGTCCCAAATCTCCACAGAGTTTCAGACGCAAGCAATCATATGCATCACCTCTGTATGGTATTATTAACTGTAAATCAAACATGAAAATCAAACAACTGATTATATTATGTTTCAGTTATATTATTATATTGCAATCGAAATTGCTGTCACTATAGAAATTGCTATTGTCAGCTTCCTTTATTTTGTATGTACCTGAGTACCAATCTTGCCAAGGCGATTACACACATAGCGTCCAACAAATCCACTTGCACCAAATAGCGTGCATACTATTCCATTGAAGGAACTACGGCCACCTGTGCCTCTCTTTAAAGAAGCTGTAGTAGGATCTTTGATGATTTCTGGTTGGGACGAGTAATGATTTATCTGCACTGCAACAGCCGCGATGCATGTTGTTTGCTTTCCTGAAATATATACAAAACAAATATAAAATAAATTCTGTTTGATTACATAATTACACAAACCGCTATCTGTCACACAATGTGTACATAAAAGAATTACAGGCAATTTTATGTAAAACATTATATATTGTACTTCGATTTTGGAAAAGAAGCTAAATATTACAAAAGATGTAAAAAAATATGACAATCTTACTTGCTGCTAGAGTATACCTCGGAATCAAGGCGGCCATCTTTTTCGGCCATCCATATGGATTGTGCATTGTGTAGATTGTGCCACTGTGCGTGTGGACTATAAAATTCTTTGACGCATAGTCGATTGACAAAAACCAACTTTTTGATATAATATATATATAT
>NW_017259251.1:129505-132201 GCF_001594045.1 Atta colombica
TCTTATGCCATTTCTTAATTGTTAAATGAATTAAATCTTTTTATCTTTTCTTTTCGTTCCATGTTTTTCGTAAAAACAAATAATGCAATGAATACTTAAAAATTTATATTAATTGTCTAGTCAAAAAATATTTAATGGTATTAATTAAACAAAATTATGTTGATTATATTATATATTTTTAAGATATGTTTTTCAGCATAAGAGATTAGAATTTTCGTATTATGTTTTATCAAATCTCCAAATAATTGAAAATTAATTGATTATCAGAAAAAATAAATATTCAGAAAATATATTTTTGTGAAAAGTAACATGACTAAAAATCGAGTTTAAATTTTGCAATCTTTTGAAAAATTATATGACTTTTAAGGTGTACCCACAATAGAAGGAATAAGGAATAAAGATGAAATCATACGGTGCGGAAAAGAAGAGAATGCGTCATTGAAACCAATTAGCGCTATTCGGAATAACACAGAATAACGCTGATTGGTTGCTTATATGACACATTCTCTATTTCGCAGTCGTTTTTCATTCCGTGTGATTTCACTCTAAGGAATAAAAATTTCAACTAATCAGAAATCAGATACACCGAAATAGATAATTTCTGATAGGTTGGAATCATTATTCCTTATTTCTAATTTCGTATTCCTTCTATTGTGGCTGCATAGTCAATATTCTACAATTTGCTTTCTGTTTTTTTGTTTTCTGCTTTTTGCTATTTTTTTGTTTTTTATCTAGTTGTTTGTTTTGTCATCGAGATAAAAGTTAACGAACTTTAGAAGAAGCAAGAAACACGTAGTAAGAAATGTAATTGTCGATAAAACAATTGCAAAGGAGGAAAAGCAAGAAATAAAAAGCAAGAAACAGGAAATAAAGAGCACATTATAGAATAGGCTTTAGGATAAGTTCTGAAACACAATTGGTCCGTTTTTTATTGTTACACTCTGAACCAGTGCAATAAGTTGAAGTGAAACAAACGTATATTATTGGTTTCACTTCAACTTATTGCACTATGTGTACCAGTTCAGAAAGTGCAGCAATAAAAAATAGTCCTAATGTCTCATGGAAGCAAGAATAAGCGACTTTTTTTTGGAAAAGTACATTATTAAAAAGTTCAAAAAATATCCAGTAGAGAACTCTGTAAACAAATGAATTACTCCGCGTTCCAAAACTCATCGAAAACGCTGTACTGCGTTCCATGATCTATCGAAAGGTTTTTAATGTTTATCTTTTATTTTATTGTTATGTTGAAAAGCGCGAAATTTGAATTAGATTTAGTTCGCATCTTATTCTAGTAATATTTCGAAAAATTTTGAGGTTACCAAAAGTCGCATACTCAGCCTTGATTATCTTTTTTTTAATTACGTTCTATTTGATAACTTGAACTTGGACAAATTGTGTGATATAGACTGACACTAATATTTTTAGAGTAAGTGGAAAGACTATGTATTTCGCAAGTATTCTGCCAGTAAATGTCTGACGGATTCCGGTTTTTTGCATTGTTATGCATGTGTGGTTACAAAGCAGTAAACAAATGAATGCAATAAGTCAAATTGATAAACAAAATTACAGTAATTTTTTGTTATTGTACAATAATTTTTTGTTAGATGTTCTTTAAGTATGTATTGCTTGCCAATTTGTAAATAGTACTTGTGATTTTCTATCTATCTAATTTATGTGTACTTATGTGTGGATATATATTGTATTATTTTTTAAAATAAAATTTCGCATGTAATCTATTGTAATTAATTGTTTTTAAAATATCGAACCTTTTGTGATATCTTTAATAATTGTGTTATGATATGAGATATTATTATTGCAGTTAATTAAAGAGACACAACCATCATGACTTTGACAGCTGTGTATAATTACATGAAAATGCAAAATAGACCTTACAGCGTGAATGATGTAGTCATGAATTTATTTAATGAACACAGTAAAACTGCAGTTCAAAAAGCTATGGATGAATTGGTGAAGAAAGGAAAATTGTTCGAAAAAGTAAAAACAAGTTTATAATTTTTACAAGAGTAGAATATTTAGAATATGTATGTTTTCATTTTATCCTTTAGGTTTATGGCAAACAGAAAATCTATTGTGTTGTGCAAGATTCGCAGTATAACACTGATGAGTTAATGAGGATTGACAAGGAACTACAAAGTCATGCTAATGAAATCGAAACTAAATATCAGGAAGTCATGAAAGAAGTGAAAGAACAAGAGACACTTTTAGCTTCTCTAAAGTCAAGTTTAACACTGGAAGATGTTCAAAAAGAAAAAATTGTTTTACAGGAAAATGTACAGCAGTTAACACATAAATTGGATAAATTGATGGAAAAAAGTGGTTCTGAAGATTTGCAAGAGTCTAAACGAAAAGCACAAGAGAATCTAGATGAGTACTCACGTGAATATTTAAAAAGAAAAAAGATATGCGTTGAAATACTGGATTGCATTTTGGAAAGTTATCCTGGTAACAAAGATGAGCTTTATGAAGAAATAGGCATTGATTCAACGACTGTATAATATTCATTATAAAGATCTTGGTTCAAGTTTGGAGTTGTAATTATTATACAGTATTTATTTGTTGTTTTAATTTCTTACATGTAAAATCATATTTATATTTAATGAATAAGTGAAATGTTTGTGTTAAAATGATTAACATAATTTATGTATTATATGAGTTTATTTAAAAATATATATATA
>NW_017259251.1:132301-141949 GCF_001594045.1 Atta colombica
TACATGTAAAAAGTGCTGAGTTAGTAAATAGAATTAGTTTAAGTTGCTAAGGATATGCTGCAATATTATTTAACCATTTTTAATTATAGCAGACAAATCAATATTTATTTTGTGCGTTTATATTTTTTTTACAGTGTATTGCATTACACAGGGCATTTCAACACTATTATATTTTCTCTGATTATGGATATTAATATTCAACCCATCAGTACAATTAGTTGTATTTCAATAGGCACTTTAAAGTTTGTATTTAGGTTATAGGATAATGAAAATATTGAAAACACTTTTAATTTTGACAATTTAAAATTAAATTTCGCTGAAAACTTAATTTGCAATTGAGAGTCTAATATAAAAAAATCTGCATTATTAATAAAGTTGTAACATTAAGAAGTGAAATTTTTGTTTGTTTAATTATATATAACTAAAAAGGAATATGATCATGGTTTAATTTTTTGTATGTGAAATATTACAATATTTTGATATATGTATCTTCCTCTACATTTACAAGCATAAATAGAATATAGAGAATTGAAAAAATTCAATCAGGATATACATATTTTTAAAAGAATATCCCTTTTTGTTCTTATATAGTCCTATGTTATAACTCCTGTTTCAGTAATTAGAGCATAGACATATCAGCGTGTATGATTCCCTGTAAAATAAATTATATACAATTAAATATAGAATATAAATTAGAACATTTCTTTAAAAAAAAAAAGAATATTTATTTAATTGTTTATCATGAAGTTTTATCTTGTGCCAGAAAATTGAATCCAAATATCAAAAATTAAAGATAAAAATTAAAGAATCAAATACGATTATAAAATTATTAATAAAATTATTAATAAAAAAATAAATTGTTTATTTTCGTTAGTAATATAATTTCAATGAATTTCAGATGGTATTAGCATTTAAAACAAAATAGTTTAATTGACTTGATTTTACCTCGACAACATTCATATTTATTATCACGCAAAGAGTTTCTTCTTTAATTTGTTCTTCAGTGATTTCAATAAATTTATCCATGGAATCTTTCTAATCGCTTGAAAATTGAATTTCGGTAGGAATTTTTCGAGTAATTTCCTCTTTTCATTATCCTTTTCTTTGGTTAATATTCCTTCAAGTACACATTTACCATTCAGACAGATCTAGAAAGATATTAGATAAATACTTTATACTGTGTAGCGCTAATATATATCATAATTAATTAATAATAATGTCTATAATTATAATTTGTACAGTAAATATTTCTTACAATCTTATTTTTACATTATTAATAATAACAGCTATTTTTTTTTAAGAAATTCAGTATTCAAATAAAATGAAAAAGTTAACAACAAAACTCACCAAGCCATCACCACAAGAAGAACCTTCCGCTGCTGGTGCGGTCGCTCTGCAATAGCCCTCAATTCCAGGATATTCACAGTCCAAGCGAATACAGGCCGTGGTGTCTTTCTATAAAGAAAATGTGCATTATAAATGTTTCTCAAAATTTTTTCAAAGTAAAGTTGATTTTTTATATTTTATATATATCGAAATTATATGTATGTTAGCTTTAGCTTACATTACACGCCGCTGTTCCGAAGACCTTGTTACACTGATCATCCAAGGACATCAAAGTTCCGGGCAAAATACGCGTCACAGGTTCACCCATTATGGGCTCGTTGTAAAGACACTTTGCTCTATCCTGGCTAAAATAAATAAATTCTTAAATTAATATCTTTTATTTAAAAGAAATATATTTACATTCGTGCTATATGTACTTGATGAAATTATAGAAGGCGTTTATGGTGCACGGAGACCATTCGAAGCCATTCTCATCCAACATCAGTCCGCTAGTCATGATGAAACCATCATTAGCCGGACAATCTCTGGCACCCTTCGGATTGCCATCGTGACGTGCCCCTATCCTGCAATGTAAAAAAAATCTTTTTATTATCAAATTTCCGAATTCAAAATTGAATAACTAAATTTATACCCAGAAACGCCCAGAAAACGAGAATGGATTAAAATGGATTGAAATTTTTTTCTATCCGAATGCATATTTTAAATAGTGAATACTTTTTTTTTGGATTGAATTGGATTCAATTGGATTCAATTAGATTCAATTGGATGCAATTGGATTGAAAAACTGCATTTCCTATTCAAATTGAATTGAATAGTATTCACAATGTGTTTATGTGCACAGAAAAAGCTAATATTATTTTTAGATTGAAAGGCATAGAAATATGCTCCATACAATTCCTATAAATGAATAAAAATGCATTCAGAATTGAAAAGCATTCATTTTAACATTTGTGAATATTTCTTGTCAATATTTTTGAAAATCTGATTCCATTTCAATCTATTTTCGTTTGCTGGGCGTGAAACATTGTGTATCTTTTTCTTCCTTACATATATTTATACTATTTTTAATGACACAGAAGCTATAATTCATGTGTTATTCATTATTTTTTGTTCAATTCATCATTTTTTCTTTTAGATCGCATAGAATCTTCTTTCTGATCAAAAATTATAAATACAATTTTTTATGAGTTCTTTCTACAGAAAAAATTACAAAATGCATGCAAATATATTAACTTACAGATGGCCGACTTCGTGAGCAGTTACAATGATACCGGAAAATCCACCGTTATCTTCAATCATTCCTACGGCTTCGGATGATTGTTTTGTTGCGTTTCTGTCGCATGCACCGGCTACGTATGCGTAACCTGCAGAATTTATTATTATTTTATATTTTTGCAAAAGATTGTAATTGGAAAGAGCATTTGTCATATAATACGTTATCTTGGCAGACTTACCCAAAATCGATGGCTCGCAATAGTCATCAGTAATCATATTGCACAAATCTAGACTGAAATTATATCGGATTGTATTATTTTTTTGTCTATGCGTGTTATTTTTAAGTGATTCTAAAAATTAAACAAACAAACTTATATGGGAATTACCGCCCAGCAAACGAGAATGGATTTAAATGAATTGAAATGGATTCAGATTTTCCGAAATATTGATTCACGAATATTAAAATGAATGCATTTTTATTCATTTATAGGAATTGCATGGAGCATATCTTTATACCTTTCAATTTAAAAATATTAGCTTTTTCTGTGCAACACACACACACACACACACACACACACACACACACACACACGCACACACACGCACGCACACGCACGCACGCACGCACACAAATTGTGAATACTGTTCAATTCAAAATTTTGAATAGGAAATGTAATTTTTCAATCTAATTGCATCCAATTGAATCCAATTGAATCCAAAAAAAAGCTATTTAAATTCGCTATTTATATTCGCTATTTAAAATATGCATTGGATAGAAAAAAATTTCAATCCATTTTTGTTTGTTAGGCGGATACTTACTTTGTCATAGCGATCGCTATGTCATAAAAATCAGTTGGGAATCTACTCTCGCGATAGAAGTAATCTCCCATGTTGCGTAGAGCACGATCCGCATCTAGGGATGAATCTTCGAAATGATTGTTTTCTAAATATGGAGTTGCATCCTTATCCTAAAATATAACGAAATGTTATGTTAAAAATAATATAGATATATATCAAATATATCAAATATATTACAAATATTATTTAACTCAGAAATTATCTTCTTTTAAATTTTGATGTAAAATAATTAGGACATATTTATATGCATGTGTATTTGAATATAATGAAGGATTTGAATGTAGGATTGTCATAGTTTTTGATTAGTGATTTTTAGAAAAAAATAGATGCCTGATTTTGAAATATTATGCACGTTATAATATTTACATCCTTTAGGTATTAAAAAAAATATTACTCGTGAATTCATTATATCGTAAAAATAAGTCATTTAATTTTAAATGAAGCGAAAATATGACTGAAAATAATTAATCCTGTGTTCTGGGTTGATTGTCACATGTTATAGAATTGGCAATAGCATATTTGTTGTGGACAACGCATATAAAAAATACAATTTTTATTTTAATATCAGTTTTATATTTTGAGAATAATAGTAATTATGGTATTACTTTAAATAGAATAGTTAATTTTTAATTATAAAATACATAATTTGTTTTTTGTACCGTAATTTCTAAATGAAAAAAAAAAAAATATATATATATATCTATAAAATATAATATATCTGTAAGTATATTCTCTAAAAATGCATTCTTTAAAAATATTAAAATTGATTGTTTAAACTAACTTCGTCTCATTTTGATCAATCTCCCCACATAGCCATTTTTAATAAAAGAGATTGTATTTACAAACTTTGTTAGGATAATGATTAATTAATTGTATGCATAGATCTTCTAATATATGTCATTTTCTATGAATACAAGGATATCGCAATTAATAATGCCAAAGACTTGTCAGACAACAAAATAGGTGATAAGAAAAATTTACTCAACTTCATTTTCTTAAAAATAAATAATATATACAATGCTTGTAGCGTAAATCATTTTACATAACAAATTAATATTATATCAACAATCTACAGTCAAAAAGATTTTTCTGCCATCTTGTTCGAATTATAAGCATTTTGATAATCAACCCCATACGACAACTAATCCCGATCTCTCCTATTTGAATATTAAGCTAAAACTTACAACGCTTATGATTATTCCTGCGATATTAAGCCGTATTTTCGGCGTAGTAAGCAAACGATATCTCAAATCGACTCCGTTCCAAAACGAGACAAGGTATCTTATAGCCTGCTCGATATTTCCGCCAAGTAATCTGCAATAAATAGAAAAATTAGTATTTTATAAAAAGAATAATAACGTATATTTATTAATATATAAAATTTATGATTATTTGTTGTATATAATTAGCATCATATAACTTCACTTACTGATATATACTGTAATCTGCTACTACTAAAAATTCTGGATAAATGATATCCGGGATATTGCGTTTCATTTCTTGGCCCTCAGGATCTGTAATTTCTGTAGAACCACAAGAGTATTGAATAAGACACCTGCCCTGAAATTTGAGTGAATCTAAAAGGGAATCTACGTGAAATTTTTATGTAAGTATTCAAATAGCTTACTAAAATCTTTCTGATTTGATGAAGGCATCTTGTACACTACGTGATGATGCGTGTAAGCCAAGTCATCGTTGTTCGTTACATTCTTCTTATGAAGCGGTTCAAAGAGTTTGCGTCCTCCGTAAAGAACATGATCCAATATTCGTCGCGGCAGAGATTTGATGACGTATGTATTGTTAAGCACTCCGTTCTTCAGAAAGAAAAACGTTATTGATTTACATTCATATGTATATTAAAAAAAAGAAAAATTATTTGATTTCAATCGCAACTTTGAGATGCAATTGGAATCCTTACCACATGAACTTGACCATCAGGAGTAGGAGTTAGCAAAACTGAGCTCGAAGTGCGTACGTCTTGAAGAACGACCCCTACAGAATCCATAGCCTGTGACGAGAAGATAATAATAAGAAAGACATTTTTTCACAACTCCATCTCGCATATTTTTTTTTTACTATTGTAAAGATATAAAAATTGAAAGACACATACCTTAGGTACTTGTTTGTATTGCAATCCTTCGGGTGCTTCTGGATTAGATGAAACGGTCCATACGGGTGTATTCTTACTAGCAAGGATTCCTTCCGTGGGATTCAAATATAAATTGACGTCGTCATTGAAAACCTTTATCTTGAGTTCATTTATATTTTCTTTCATTTCCTTCGACATGCGATGCAATATGGGCACTACTTCATATTTAGGTACTGAAAGTTAATATAAATTGAGAATATACAAACTATATGCAAATATATACATATCATTTAATACTATTATTTTGTAATAAGTTATAATTGCAATAATAATATTATTAATTAGTTTATTATTAATCTAAAAAAAATTTGTATAATTTATAAGAAAAAGTACTATGAAAATAAAAGGATCTTTCTGTAAAAAGAAATCTTGTCACACTCACCAAGATGATGTGGCTTATTAAAAATGGACATTACTTCGTTCAGCGTCATGTACTCGTGAAGCTGAAAATATATCCTTTTTTTCTATTCATTCAACATTCTATAGCTTTGCAGTTTTTACTTTTTTGCGGATAAAACGATAACTGAATTGGGTGTTTGTACTTATATTCTAAACGTTACCTGTTTGCATCGTGAAAACGGTATTCCAGCCAGGCATAATAGAAACATCGCACGAAACATTCTTTATAATATCTTGGCGAAAGATGATCTTCGAATTTCTCGTAATTTCACCGAAACGAAATGAACTGTTCGGCATCAAATAATATAAACAGCAAGCTGCGATTTCTCTTGTTGTCTCGATATTCATGAATATCCCGATCTTCCAGAGAGCCCGCAGCTCGAATATAAGAAAGGGCTATTTTACGTTCCATATAAATTAGCTAATCGATATTTGATCTATGCTTGTGATTAAACGGAAAAAACACTTGTACATATAACGAATGATTTGCGCGCGAACACGGTAATGAAGAAAGAATTATACAAATTCATAATTCTCGTGTGTGACAACATATGAAAACCTGACCGTGAATTAAATGTTCTGTCGATGATCAAATTGGGGGATTGTTTACTGCTCAAATTTTTTGCTCAAATTGTGTTCGCATTTTTTAATAAAAATATATTACACTTAAACTATGAGAAAAGAAACAAAAATTTATGAGAAAGAATAATAAAAAATAAAAAAAGTAAAAATGAAGAAAGTCGAATTGATTAAAGAATAAAATAATTAATTAATTGATTAACTAATTGAATAAAATCGTTAAGATGCTTGAAGAATAAACAGGCATAGGAAATTCATTTACGATAAATAATTTTTATTTGCAAAAAGATATTAATGATTGTGTAATTCTCTTCGAGAAAAAGAAAGAAAAGAAACAGAAGAAAAAAATAATACGCTAATTGCGCCAAGCATCGTGATATCGGAATGTTGATCCACTGATTTATGTATGTGCTTGTCCAAGACAAAAAGTCTTACATAATAAAAATTATTTTTTTTCTGAAGGACGCTTTTCTAAATTTTTCTAGCTCCGTTCACTGACATTCGAAATATTTTTGCATCTGTTCGCTGCCAATTCAATCAATTCGATATCGATTCCATTATTATTTCTGACTGGGAAATAAATCATTTATATCACTTATGAACTTCGATATGCATCTATAATGCGTGAGGTTCACATATATCATTTCATTGGACGCATATGCGACAATTAACAAATGCTGAATAAAAAATATTATATGCATAAGCAGCACGTTATGAAGAACGTTTGCTCTTGTCAGATACAATCAATCATCTGCAGCTATGAGCTATCTTATTAAAGATCTTAATGACTTAGTTGTTGCCATTGAAATGTTTCGAACTATGATATTATTTGATTTTCATTCACATACGAATCGTTTTCATGTTTTTCTAAAATCACTTTATTCCAGTCTTTATTTAATCTTTTTAATAAAGTAAAATACTAAAAACTTTAATAAAGTAAAATCACTCAGTTTCTTTCCATGTATTTATTATCTATTATCAATTGTACATTTGAAGAAAACTCAGATTGCATTCTTTTATATACCTATTTTTCAGATTTTTAACATAAATACTATTATCTTGAATTAAATAAATAAGTATTCATAATATTTTTAATTCGCAAGTTGGAAAGTAACTATAATTGCTTGTAAAATATTTTTCAATTAAAATTTATTAATCTTCTTTTTCTCAAATTAAAATGTATGAAATATACAGAATGATGTAAAAGTTTCCTTTCTGCGAAATATCCCAAACTTTCACAAATATTTTATGTCTCTCTAATTATATAATTTATAAATATAATTACATAATTTATATACAGGGTGGAAGAAAAAGAAAGAATGTTTTAATTATTCCCATTTATTGTCTTGCGCTATACAATTTCCGTAAATTCCGAATGGCTTTCATATGCGCGCACACGCGCGTTTTTACGCTCGCGAAAAATATACGTACGACGCACCTGTGCCTGTGTAACGAATCTTTCGCGAGATCGCTTCTTATCGAATAAATATGAACGCAGCCGAAATCTCTATCGTACCGTTTGACAATCCATTCCTTTTTAGAGATTCACTACATTGTTCGGTACAATCTTGGTACCGAAAAAATTGGTACTGTAAAAATTACGCCTGGAAGTATGTGAGACACGCTAACTACAGCTATAAGAGTCCAATGTGATTATCGCGATCGAGGAACCGCACGAGGATCTAACGTAGATTTTCTCGTCTATCCGCGAAAAAAGGAAAGAGAAAGAGAAAGAGATGACAAGCGCGAAAGATCTTTCCCGAACTCCTTCCGATGCGGCGCTTTTCCGGATGCTGCGTTACGACGGCGAGAAGCGATAGGGCGCCTAATAAAATCGTCATCCGTGGCGGGCGTCTAAACGCGACGTCTTCAAGTAAACTATCGAATTGATTTTTCTTTTTCTTTCTTATTTTTTTGTCCTTAGTGTCATTATTTAGTCAGCACAGATTGTCTTCAGGGACGCGCAGCAGCGACTCTTCACAGATTGTAGATGGCACAGCCATGTTCTTAGCCTGTCAATCAGCTCCGCGCAATCTGACCTCACGTCCGTGCATTCACCGGCCTCTGTTCCTGGAAGCAAGATGAATGAATTGATATACGAAACGCGAATTCAATTGAATACATGTATAGCGATTCGATTAAAATAGTTTATTGACGATGCATACACTGAAACAAAAGATTGGCTGAATATGGCATAGTATTTTTAATTGGCTGCAATAACCAATTTTTGATTGCGTTAGCCTATTCATTGACGAGATACTAATATTAAAGATCGACATCCTTACGCATTCTTGTTAATATTGAAGTGATTAAAAGTAAAAAACTGATAATATTGTACTAATTTTTTGATTTGATTTATTAATTTAGTAGAAGAGTTTATCGGTGTATATGCATTTAAAATTCAATAATACTCGATTTTTCTTTAAAATTGTGTTTGTTATCATTGTGATTTCAGTTATCGTCAAAGTTTACCAATAGAGATGATAACTGCAGAGAAAAAAAATTATAATTTTTTGATAATATATAGAATATTATAACTTTACAAGTATGCATATTTATTTATGGAGCATTTATGTAATAAAAAATCATGAATTTAATAATGTATTAGCCAAATATTTATGCTAATAATAACAAATTTATATTAATTGTTGATAATGTCAGCGTTCTTTAATTAACTTCGGACCTTTGAGGCCTTTTCATACCGCTAAAAATTTGCCTAGGGTTGATGATCTTTAATAGTATCTTATCAGTGGCTTATCAAATCGTGTACTAATATTATAGACATTGTTAACGCAACCAAAACTTGCCAATTAAAAATGCTATGCCATATTTTACCATCTAAATTGTTGCAGCAGCCAATCTCTTCTTTCAGTGTATCAGCCTGAAATAGAATTTAGTAGCGCAACAATAAAATTTATTAAACAATAAGAATCTTATTCTAGACTGTACATGTGAAAAACAATCAATATGAACAAGAAATTATAAATGCTTATAACGATCAAAAGATCTTTAATGCTTAAATAATTCAATGTGAATTATATATATGTGTGTGTGTGTGTGTGTGTGTGTGTGTGTGTGTGTGTGTGTGTGTGTGTGTGTGT
>NW_017259251.1:141970-162028 GCF_001594045.1 Atta colombica
TGTGTGTGTGTGTGTGTGTGTACTATATGTATTACTATATATATATACTATATATATATATATATATGTACTATATATATTATACCATATTTGTAGTCATTCGAACTGCGCGAATTGGTTTTCCGCACTTATAAATTAAACTGTCATAATATCATACTGTGATAATATCATAAATTAGATTAAATTGACAAGCAATTTTTAATAATTTGATGCTCAATCATGCATTAGAAATTCATCGGATTAGAAAATGTATTGAGAAACTGTAAATAAATTTATTGCGAAAAATATTACCTCGGCGGGAATGGAAACCCGGATCTCTTGTATTCCATACGAGCATTCTAAAGGTCTGTTTTTTTATTGCTGCACTTTCTAAACTAGTATACAGTACAATAAAAAATAGACCTTAAGCCTTACTACTATCGAGGTTAGTAATATTCTTCGGAATAATCAGTATATGTATGGAAACAACGTCTTTCTTTCAGGCAATGTAATATAAATAGAATCTTATTTTATAAGAATCTAATTTTAAATCGTATATTTGAAAACTTAACGATAAAATTTTCAGGGCGCAATTTAAAATGATAGTATGGTATATTATCTAGTGTAAGTATGATATGGTGACTAGACAATTTAGAGTAGTTTAGAATTCGGCGTGCAATTTAACTATAAATATGATATATATGCATGTACACATATATATATATATATACATATAAAATTCACATTAAATGATTTAAGTATTAAAGATTTAGCTTCGACCGTTATAGATAAAAAAAAATTAATTAGTTATTCATGGAACTATAATATACTTATCATCGGTTTTATATCCACAGATTTTATTATGTACACAAAAGTATTACACACATATTCAGGTATCACTGTCCCGCTAGTGAATTTGTTGCAAAAAGATATAAAGAACGGTGAGATGTGTTTGCGATGTTCATATACATCTTTATCGAAGATAAAGAGTATCTTCTATTGAACAACGTTAGAATTTTCATTTGTAACGTATTTAAAGATTGATCTGAAGACGTATTTAAAGATTGATCGAGAAGATATTTACAGAAAGATATATAAAATATTGTATGTGAAAAAGACAAACTGTTGAAACTCTGAATTAATTAACTCTCGATTAATTAATTTAATCGATATTATTACATTCTATGAAGTTGAAAAGCCAGTTAACAAAAAAGAATTTTTGATAATCGGTATAAAATACCTTTATCGATTTGTGAGATCGATTGCATGTGATGAAAATTCAGTTTATGATACTTTCATATTTCATTAGTGACATTAGAAGAAATATAGAAAAGGTACACATATATTATACAAAATGATAAAACATCGTATTGACAAGTATTATCAGAAGACTGATGAAACGATAATGGAGAGAGATGTATCAGGACCAATGTCTCTCAAAAAATTCCTCCAGGCAGAATTTTCTATCAGAGAAGATGACAAAAATAGAAAAGACACAGAGAAAAAGATCGATCGGATTTCAAGAATCTAATCACATTAACGGTAAGAGACGATCATGCAAAATTAAGTAATGACTTGACGTGAAAGTCGGAAGATAGAATAGAAAAAGGTACAGTAGTGGTACAGGATTTAGTTCAGAATTCTCTTACCGCGGCCGTCATTTCGAAGGCCGTTCTGATATCCTTTGGTCGTCGTGGAAAACGATATCACCGTGTTCTTATACTTGAATGGACTAACTTTTGGACCGTAAGTGACCTTTGGAGTGGTACTGACGATGTAATATGAGTTGAAAAAATTGCTTCTTCTGGTGGTAGTGCTGAAGCCGCCACCAATATCGCTATTACTATTGTTACTATTATTATTATTGTATCTAGTCTTGTATTGATCGGTGTATAAGTTATTGATAATTGTCCGCGTATATTTTGACACTGTCGTTGCGAACAGATTTGTGACGTGTTTGTAGGGATAAGTCGACGTCCTTATCGTCGTCGTAGTCGGTATCGATGGGGTTATGCTCGATAATGGTATGCTCTGTGTTGCTTCCCATGGATACCTGTGTGGCATATTATCATGGCGTTACTATATATGGTGTTGCATTTGTATACTTCTGCACTATATTCTGCTAAATGACAGCGTCTGTTAATTAAAGTTAATTAACAGTCAGTAAATGCGTTGATTCACACTTTATAAATTGAAGTAACGATATGCTAAAATTCATGAGTAGGTTACCTAGAACCTTGTCGATGTTCAATAAATGTCGCTGATGTATATAACTTCAATTCTTAACTGCGAAATATTAAAATGTTTCAATAGAAGATTAGTTATATCTTCATATTATTAGGTAGAAGTTTTGTACTTCTTTTAGCGAGGATTAATTGATCAAAACGCATAAATTTTCTTTATCGTTTTTCATGGGATTCAAGAATTAAAATTAGTTACGTGCGAAGTTTTATTGCACGCGTTACGAAACAAAGAGTTGCTCGAGTTCTCGGATCATTACCTGTAATCTGTATTGTTGTAATGAGCGAATATCGGCCGGGTGTGTATTGCAGAATTGAATATGCTATCCCGGCGTACATACGTCGGAATGTTCTGCGTATAATCCGGTATTATGTTCTCGTGCTCCGCGACGCACTTCCCGTTCAGGCAGTACTGGAAATCAACGATCAAGCGATTAAACAACTGTGCAAAGACATCTCGAGAAGATATATGCTAAATATTGTTATCTCGGCGCTATTATGTAAAATTACATGATATTCTATTATCGCGTTGTCGGCACTAGCTAGGATTTATGAGATCACTTCTGATGTAATTGCGCGTTACAATTGCGACAGACGCGTCGCGGAAGCTATATCATAGTCCATAGCTCACATGTCATGCAAACTGCATTATGCATACATTGAAATATCGTATGCCGAGAGAGATATTTCTTTTACAAACGGAAATAAGGCAATTGTTATTGTAAAGCGGTGTTGAAATTTATTTGCCTTTCGGCTAATTTTCAACTTGGTTCTCGTCTCTTATCTCACAGCAACTTGCATAGTCGATCGGCCAAAAATTGACCGAAAGTTGCAAGTAAATTCTAGCACTGTTGTAAAGTATGTAAGCTCTCGTTTTACCTGACCATCTCCGCATGGCGATCCTTCCGCTGCTGGGCGATACGCAACGCAGTATCCGGATCCGGCGTCGAAACAGAATAGCTGAGCGCAAACTCGATCGTCTTTCTAAATATATAAAATTTAAATAATTAAAAATATAAAGATAAATAAATAAAATAAATAGATATGAGTCAGTAAGAATCATGTGATACATGTAACATTTTGTATAAGAATAATTTTAGATTCAACTCCATCACAGTTTAATATTCTACATAAAGCTTTATTAAAGAAAAAGACTTAAAAAATTATCGAACTTAATTATGCTCACTTTTTTCGTATTACAAAGACTGATACGTACGAAACAAGCGCTTGTTCCACGATCTTTCCGACATTGCGCATCTAAGGATAGGAGTTTACCCGGAAGAACTCTTGGCAGCGCCTCGTCTTCATGAGGCGCATTGTATAAGCAGGTCGCTGTATCACCACTATAAATAAAAAAGATAGCATATATTTAGTAATTTCCATTTACTTTTAATTTTAAGAAGAGCGTATTTTATTATAATAATTTGATTATTTATTTATACACAGTAAATTGTTTTCTAAAAGATAGAAGCTGTAGATACACTGCATATCAAATCAAAATCAATTTGAAAAATTAAAAAAAGATTGTAAAAATAACAAATTCTTTCGTACATTTTCCAATAATAGATCAAAGTTAGCGTTCTTAAAGTCTACGTTGCGTACAGTTACCTACTTTAGAAAATGATGGAAGGAGGACACACTGCAGTGGGACCATTTGAAGCCCTTCTCGGTGTGCCTAAGATCGCTCATGATATATCCGTCTTCCCATCGACATTTTTCTGCTCCTGGTCCACCCAGGTAGCTAGGCGGTGGTGAACCGTCGTGAACGGCACCCAATCTACAATTCACGTAAAATGTACGTTTTATTTTCAATGGTATCAATCGGTTCTCATTTCAGGCAAAAGAAGGCGGATACGTGTAGCAATAGATAAAAGCGAGAAAAAACAGGTTTGTATGATAATTTATGCTTACAGGTGGCCGACCTCGTGCGCAGCGACGATGATACCGCTGAATCCACCGGTATCTTCGATGATAGCGACCGAATTCACCTTCTCAAGACGCTTATTCACGACGCACGCCCCACCGACGTATGCGAATCCTGTGCAGAGGAGACTCTTTAGCATGCCTTGTGTTTGCGTTCCCTGGCTACGTGCATACATCGAACGGTAGTACTACTTTATTACTATTAGAATCATATTCGGTATTAACGCAAGCTGTCTCCTCGTTAAATTAGCGACAGAAGTATGTCTTCACTGTAAACACTTGTTAACGCTAATTATTCTATTTTTTAAATTTCGAGATCTTGGCTTTTAAGGACATTGCAGGTTCATAAAGTTCGATTGCTCTCAGTCGTAATTTGTGTTCAACATAGTTTTGATATTTACGTTTACGGTGAAGAAACATGTGTTGTTAATACACCATAGACATTGCTAGTATCTCGCGCTTTCGCACCCTATGAGGATTATTATTAATTATTTATTATTATTAATTCGTTTGTAGATAAATGTTAAAAACAAGTAGTTATGTCGATATATATATGCGGCATGCATCTGTTAATTCGTCGCCCAATGGTTAACGAGAGAGTTAGCCGAAGATATTGTATAGTTTACGTTCGAAATGTCTACGAATTGGCCGATCAATAGATCGGACGTCGTTGTCTTCCCTTCCCCGATTCAATATCAAATGATTACGAAAAAGTAGACACATCTCTTTTTAAAGTTATTCTCCTTAGTGATTTCAAAGACTTACCAAAGACCACGATCCATGACAATGTAATGCAGCCAAAGGTATACAAGAGTCATAAATTATTACTCAGGAGAGATACAGAACAAAGAGCGCAGGTGATATAAAAAGAAAAAAGAGAATAAAGACGGGAGGAGAAATTGAATTTTGAGCGACTGTTTCTTTTGTAATTTTTGGTTGAAAAAATAACGAAATATACGAGCGAGATACACGTAATTACCGATCGAAATTGTAATTTGATTATTTGATGTATAAAATACCGTGAAACAACAGTATATACATAAAATACGGAAACTGTAATAATTGTGTAGATACAGTGGCGGATCCCTTACAACTCAATATAGAATTGTCGCTACTCAAGGAACGCATAAAAATTAACAAAAAATCAAAATGACGTCAAAATGACTTTACTTTTTAAGCTGCTTAAAGTCAAACACTCAAATTTTGTAACTAAAAATCATTATTTTGATGTTAAAGTATATAATTTTGACTTTCTCTTGATTTAGTGTGTTTCTTGGATGAATTATATTCATTATATTTTGCATTTGTACTTTATTTTTGTCAATTGTTGAATCGAGATGCGCCAAAATTGTCTCAATCCGCCACTGTATAGATACTGAGACCTAGTATATGCAAAATAGACATAAACACACATATAGAAGTAGGTTTTTAAGCAACTGTGCAAGGGAACAGCAGAGTTTGAAAAAGGCAATTGCTTGACGAATCTGTATGGTGCGCGCATGAAATCAATACGTAAGAAAAGAAGAATATAAGGCATTAGAAGTAAAGTATATATTAGGTGTAGTAAAAAGAAATCCATTATTTTTGCATGAAATTGAATGGAAAAATAATGGATTTCTTTTTACTATACCTAATATGATATTGATACAAATAAAAGCTGATACATACACAAGTAAAGTATGTAACAGAAATTTGCTTCGAGTAACTTCTACGATTGCCTTCTAAGTCTCGAAAAATAAAAATCAGTATAAGTAAATAGAACTTTAAGTGTTTCCATATTAATTTTACAAACAAAATTTATCAGATTTCCTTTATTTATCTGTATTTGCGCTAAATACCAAAATTGGAAATCTGGAGATTGAAACTTTGTAAGGCAGTGCGTAATGTGCAAGACTTAAAGTTGAAAAAGCTAAAAAAATAACGGTTTCCCTCTTCGAAAAAAAAACATACCTGCGGTTCCTCTATTGCACACATCATTCGCGTATTGCCTCCTGCACATATCTAATCTGCAATGCAATAACAAAAATACTCTTTATCATGTAGATTTACATACTCAGTGATATTTCTGACCTGGTCACGGGACAGACAATATTTAGACGGTGAAACCCAGACACCGTACATATTAATCTTTTTACAATACTGCATAAGAGAACAATAAAAAATAAAAAATGTAAAAATAGATGCATGGAATCATCGCTTGAACGAATTTGAATTCAATTTGTGTCGTGGTTCGCTAGATTTCTCTCGGGTTGGAACACAAATGATAATCATCCTCTCGAGAAACTATTATAACCGCCAAGTATAAAACACACTATCCTGCGTTTTGAGAGAAAGTTCCGTGATGTCCTTGCGATAGTCCGTAAATGTGGATTTGCGTGTGATCGAAAGCAACACCCACAAAGCGAACGTTGCAAAAAAAAACCAGGATTCGTAACCGGCACAATTTTAGCATGGTCGAATTTCGACATTACTTAAGACACGTAAAAATAATTTTCCTATTAACGGAGCCAAAATTGTGTCAATTTCAATCCTTACTGGAAATTCTCCGCAAACACAAAAAACAAATTTAAAAAAAGAAACGCGCTCCTTCCTCGAGGCAGCCTTGAAAAAACGAGTGTTGCGGAAGCGCACGTGTAGCCAATGTGTGAAATATTAAACAAAAAAATTAATAAGTAAATAAAAGCAAAGAAACTGCGCCGAGCGCGTTTGGTGCATGAATCAATGCCCGCTTATTAAACGGTGATCTCGTGTTGGATTTCATTAATCAATTGTACGCGATTGCGAGTTGGCATTTTGATTAAGCGTGACAGACGTTATGGGTCCGATTTATTGTACAAGATTTCACATTCATATGGCGCACTCTTTCGTAACTGAAGGAGGAATTTGTCTAACAAATCGTAAATCATATAGATCTGCATAAATGAAGACTTAATATGCATGGATTATGTTGCCCCGTTCATTTTATTAATTCGAACTGATTCATGAGTTCAAAATATGCTATGAGTTCAGATTATGCTGCAAAAATGTAAATGGCTGAAATATTACTATATGTTACATCGATATATGCAATAAAATTCATACATATTATATCAGAAATAAAATTTATCTAAATATAAAATTTAATACGATAATTAACCTTAATTTTCGGTTGAATTAATATTTCAGTTCTCTTTCTATATTTTTACACCTGATTGGAGTAACCCTGCCTAGAGTGTTGCAAAATACTTGTAATAAAAAAAACACGAATTCGTCGAAAGGAAAAAAAGATTTACATTAAAGCCTGCTCAATCTACGTAGTATTGCGTAATTCACACATACAAATGATTCTCTCTGCGAATCACTATATATATATTTTTAAGAAGTTACAGGAAACTGATTTTAACTTGATCTTTATGACTTTCCAATGCAAATGTCAAACTGGATATTTTATATATTCAGTGATACGTTTTGATTATCTGCGAACCTATGTTTTTATAGCTTTATGCATGACGCAATTGACATGATTGTCCGATGTTGTGGCGTTTTGGGACCACAGCGCGGCCGCGAATTATCAATGTGCGTTAATTATCAATTAAATTAAGATTAGTGGTACCATACCCACTCCTTATTCGTTCCTCCTTGCTCGAGCGTGTGCGTAAGAAGCTCTGGTGAATTACAAGTGCATTGTTTCGCAGGCACAGATTACAAGTTCCTAATTTCGCTCGTTGGAATCACGCGAGGAAGATATTTCTGTTTGAAGCTGTTTTTGTATCAGCGAGCGTTGGTTTTTCTTGCATTATCGCAATTCGTTGCTCACGTAATTAGCTCGCGGTTCGTCCTGATCCTCATATTTCTCGAAAAATATCTTCCCCAAGAATCCCAAGACATCCCCTAACTCTACTATATCTGTTAGATTATGTACCATTACTGCATGTCAACCGTCAATAATACCGTCAACTATATACATTATACATGCTAGCAAAAATGCTGTACCATACGTTACGAAAATTAAGAAAAAAAAAAAGAGTAAAGCGTGATCGCTATGTAATAAACCATACCGGCAGTTCCCTTAGTGCAGCGGCCGCCTTTCCTACGACGGCACATATCATACCTGTTTTGCGGAATAAAAATCGAGAGTATGAAATCATCAGAGAGAATAAAACGTAAGATTTATAATAAACATTATCGTAACACAAAAAGAGAAACGGAGAGTATATTGAAGTTAATTATTGAATGCTTTTATGTGGAATTCAACATTCATTTATGATGTATTCGCTTCTCTCATTTACATCATGTAAAGTTAATGAATGCTCGTTGGATTGACAAATAAATAAAAAAGTATGGATCATTAGAGAGGTTATCGTTTCTGCAGGCACTTTCGTGACTTGCCGTCAAGTTACAGCACTGCACGTAGGTCGTTTTACGGATCGGGTACTCTTACTTTGTGACAGCGACGGCAATGTCGTATACAGGAAGTCTTCTCTCCCGGAAAAGATATTTGCCCATGTCTGTCAGAGCAGCTGCCGAGTCAATTGCGTCTCTTCCCACGCGATTCCTTTCTAAATACGGTGTCGCGTCTCGTCCCTGAGTATACAATTGTCTTATTTATATTTAGGCACCTGCAGCTTCAATCTTCAAAGATCCTTTTTTTTTCTCAATAATTATAAAGTTTGATAAATAGAGTTTACATATTTTAAGAAAAGATCTGTCGATGTATAGATTATAATATATGTACATAAACTGGAGTATTAATTTTACTACTATCTCTTACACGTGAAATAATTATTCCCGCTATACTGATACGTATTTTTGGCCCCTTCAGTAACTTGTACCTCAGATCAACTCCGTTCCAAAAGGATACGAAGTATCTCTTTATCTGCACGTTATCGCCACCGTGCAATCTGAAAAGAAAAGATCCGTTTCATCATTGAGAGAAACGAGTTAAGAGAAATTATAAATGTCAATGCGGATACACGGAATATTCGTATAAGGAAAAATAACAGTTACGGCTGTATATACTCAAAGCTTCTCGCGCTTCTCAAAGATGATATTAATCGACTCTCACCTGTACCCATCGTAATCCACAATACAAAGGATTTCCGGGTAAATGACGTACGGTGCTTCGCGCCTCGATCTGCTATTAATCGAACGCTTAATCCTATATCTCTTGGCTAAATGATCGGGTTCCATAAGCGCTGAAAACATTTGTATTTATATTTGCAGTCTTAGGATTTTTTAGATCAATTTTTAAACTGTCGATTCAAATAAGATCGAAAATTAAAGTTTTGACGTATATTCCACTCACAAAAGTCACTGTACTCGTCGCTGATAGGTCGATCCACTTTTTTAAAAACGATATGATGACTTGTGTGTTCCAAGTCTTCGCTACTAGTTATGTTGGGCAGTAGTTCGGGTTCGTAAAGAGTTGACGCTTTGCTCACTACTTCTTGCAGAACCCGTTCTGGCAGTGGCCGAATAACTAATTCTGAACCGATGGTTCCATCCTAAACGAAAAGATGTATACTTTAATAGAATAATTAATCACGTAATTAATTATTCTATTAAACATAGTCATTCATCAAATGAATATAGAATCAAGTGTCATGGGAATGTCCAACTTCGGATTACAAAATTTTATTTTAATTCGATGCGAATTAAAAAAACTTATTTATATGTATATTATGTCTCTAATTTATTATTTTTAATTAGTAATGAATTTAATTAGTATTTTTTTAATTAGTAATATTTTAGTAACGATAAAGCGAAATTTTATTCTTATTTAATATTCTCTGTCTTTCTTCTTTTTTAAAGGTTGTAATGTCAAAATATCATCTCAAGAAATGATTCAAGACTAGCTGATTACATTGAACTATATTATACATATAATATTCAAGTAGTTTACATTCAAATGTATTGCAGCATAAACTTTTTCGTAATTAACTGTGACTATAATTGTATCTAATAATAATTTTTCTAAACATCACTGCAATGTTTTTAACAGATAAATATAAAACATTTCATATATAAACTTTGCATAAATAAAGAAAACTTAAAACAATCAAGAAAAAATCTAGAAAAAACATGACGTGAGCATTGTGTAACGAAAAACAAACTTAAACAAAGAGATTAAAATTAATAATCTCGCTATAAACTTCGAAAGTTTACGATTCGAAGTGATTAATCTTAAGTTTGATCGCTGAAACACACTCTTGGTGTGTATAAACACTATAAACTAAGCCTGATACCCATAATTATTAGACGACTCATGCCCACTCGAGTCTCTCTCTCCGAATTGTGCAATATTTGAATATTGCACATATAAATATCGCGGTATATGAATCACGGCGCGTTAGTTGAGGGGCATGTTAAATCGAGCGTTTCCATCAAGCTGGGCGCCGAGTTATACATTTTACGGCGAGTCGAATTACTCGGTATTCTCGATCCGGACACGATCGCGCCGTTCGATCTGCAGTCTGCGAGAGGTGCACTGGTCAGATCTCGAGGAAGGGGGAGTGAAAGCGAAAGGTCAGGCCAGCACGGGGTCACTTAGAACAACGCTTTTACGACGTGTTATGTAACCAGACGGCATTATGTATACGTGACCGCGCTAAGACGACATATTATATGTCTTTGTCTTCATTAAAATTTCATTGAAACTCCTACGCGCGAAAATCGCCGTCAAAGTCACTGAGAAATTAATTCCGTCATGGATCCATCGGATCTTCTGAGTAAACGAGAGGTTTTTTTGTACCTAACAATTAACTTTCACGACTCCCGCAAGATACAACGCGTGATTGTAATGTAATATATCCGTGCTCTCGTCCGCGCACCAGTTATATTACTCGTATTTGCATGCGAGTAATGATCTCGCGCGTAATAGCGCAATTTAGATCGTCCCGACCTTTCGGATAAAGCATGCGGACGTGCAACGCACGTAGCGTGGTTGCTTACGAAATTCAATTCTGTTTCGCTGAAAAAAACATCAGGAGTAACAACAATTAAGATTAATTGAGAGGTGAAGGGACAATCAATTGGCGCAATCAACTTGCTTCATTTTTAATTTATGTATAAGAGAATTTTTTTCGTATTATTTTCTAATTTTTTTTTAAGTTTTGCTTTTAACGAAAATTTGCATAGTGCTATTTTCAAATTTTTTTAAAAAGTTTTTTTTCTAGTTTTTTAATGTATGAGAATTTACATCGTATTCTGTTCTCCAAAAATGCTTCAAGTTTGCAATCAAACTTCTCTTCGACGGAATCGCGAATATAATTATCATATTTAGTGACGTGACGGATAAATCTCGAAGATTTCGCGTTTCGAGAATTATACGTGATAAATACTAATACGGGGAAAATATCTCATACAGCTGATTCCTTCTTAGAGATGCAATTAAGAGCTTTGTAAGAGAAATCAAGTCACGCTTGTTTAAACGCGAAATTATTAGGAATACAACATCCTTCTTTCTCTCTCGAAATTGCAGACTGCGGCGAAAGGTAGGACCGATGCATACAAGTTTATTGGCTTCTGTCCCGTAGACACAATACTCTTCACGCGAGACTTCGTCCTGACTAAAGACGAGAAAGACGTCGATTGCGAATATAAGATGAAAATGTCAAAACCGTGGTTTTTCATCATCAGTATTTAGGTAACTTTAATGCCGTAGGTATATGTAACGACATCATTTTATTCAATTATCTACAATAGACTGTAAATTAAAATTTCATTATAGTCTTCATTATAGTCTTTTCAAAAGTGGGGAATAATATTATTACGTTTATTTCGCAAAAACTTTTTTTCTTTCTTCATTGTTTAAAATAAAAAAAGTATTATAAACGTCTCAACATTTTTCCACAAGATTTCATCTCAGATTTAAGCAAGCGATGCGACTGCTTACTAAATATACGGCTAGCCTTACTCATCTGCTAGAACAGTTTACGACTATTTTGGATAACGAAACTTGGTAGGTGTCCATAAAATATAGACGCCATAATTCACGATGAAACAACGTATTCGATAGAACAACATGCCAGACACTCGTTCTAACATTTTAATTACTTATAATAAATCTCCATTGACTCACGCATCACAAATCTCATACGATTCATATACGCGATTCGTATACGCGATCACTGAATTTCATTCCCGCTTGATTATAAATATTATTCTTGTAGTAGAATAAACAATTTAATAAAATTCAAAAATCTAAAAGAGAGAGATACTCTATAATCTATATAGTCCATATCTTTGTAAAATATAAATTGTAATTCAAAGTACAAGTTAGTCACGTAAAACTATCGTCCATGAATCTCTCGCGAATTTTTATACGATTGTACCAGCGATTGTAGTTGCTTTCCGTCCATTGCCGTAAAAATGTTACGCCGTGCGGTACGGCAAATTGCGATATTGCTATAATTATAACACAGGTCCTAAGCGAATCGCGTCGGTTGACGAAAGACGACCCGCAATAATAGGGTGGTGACGAAAGAAACATTAAGAAAGAATGGCCGCTTACAACGCGCACTTTCCCATTCGTGTCTCGGTGTAGTAGAATGGAAGCCATATTCTCTGCGTCTTGATAGATGTCACCGATATCCACGCCGACCTACAATAATTAGAAACTCAGGTTCGTTAGAGAAACTGATTCGATAAAAATGTATGATTCTCTTATCAAATTATTAAATAAATTTTCAGAACCTTTTGTTACGTTTTTTTTGCTTTTTAAGGACGTTTAGTATGAAAAAAAATATAATCTGTTGTTTGTCGAATATTTTAGCTTAGTAATAAGTATTGAAAAAATTTTTAATTATTAAAAAATTGTAAAGTCTTAATGATTAGATATACTAGTAGAAAAGAGGTCACTTACATCCTTCACCCTCTCGTAATGAAGGCCGTCCGGTTGTGACGCGTTCCTGGTAACAATCCACATCGGCAAGCTGTTGGCCGTCAATAATCCTTCCGTAGGTTTTAACGAAAGGCTGATATCTTTGCCGAAAGCCTTCAGGTGAATCTGCGGTTTCGCGTCCAAGCTCCTCTTATGCACCGTGTGCAACACAGGCACGACTTCGTACGGTGGCACTATGGTTTGAAAGTGTAAAATGTGTTTATATTTGCAAAAGGAAAGTCATCGAGCTCTTGTTCTTTTGCTGCATTTTTAAAAAAAGAAATCTTCGTTTATATATATGTATAATTTAAAGGCTACAATATTTTTTAAATATATGTTTATTTTCAGTGTTTGCATGTTACGATTGGCATTTCAGAATTAATGATGATTATCGATTAATTTCTCATGCCTAGCTGTCGTTAAAAAAAATGGCGATTATTGAAATCTGAAGATCAGGCAACAGAGACCCTTTTTAAGATCATCAGAATGATGATTCTCGAGTGATGGAATCGAGATAAATATTCATCGAGAGTGATTCACGATGGAGAATTGGAGTTTAATGGCCCGTTGTCAAGTATGAAAAATATTTGCGTCTCTGACCCTTGATTTCTTTGCCAGGGACACGCCGAGAAGATGAGGAAGAAATTCCACATGAATAAAGTTTCGGATAAAATGTATTCATCATTAAATTCGACGTGAATTTTATTTCAAAAATTAATTAATAGATTTATTTCACACTGATGATTTTCTTCAATTTTTACTTTTACTACAACAAAACTCCAAAAATTAATGATTTTCACGAGAAATGATGCAATGCATCCATACCTTTAATTATGAAACATCTCGCATAAAAATGATATATTAATGCTCATTTCTAGCAAAGTAGATTAACTTTAATCTCGGTTCAACTTACTCTTCGTCTTTTTCTAATCTTTAAAATTAGAAGTTATCTATGGTAGAAATTATGGTGGAACGGGCATTAAATAGACATTTTATTATTCTTGACGCGTGTATAATCGCAATTCTGCATTTGAATCACATTAATTGGCAATCCGATGTTTTTTTAATGCTATTGCCGGAGGGAATGAGGTATTAAAAAAACCGGAAAAGATAACGGGTGAGTTACTTTTTTTCGCTATTCTTACCGGACTCGTGTCCCGTGTAAAACACCGATAACATCTCTTCCCTTGTCATGTGCTCGTGAATCTGAAACACAAATGGGTTTAAGTGAACGCGCGGGTGTCGCAATATTCTTACGTAATCGAGATCGCGACTGTTCGTAATCTCGGTGCGCTTTATCGATCGACTCATGAATAAATCCATGACGAGATACGATCCGTAGATCGATCACGACGCTTATTACTTACGATTAGTTTCCTAAATGCGAAATGACGTGTATCACAATAGTGCTATAAAGCGAATAGGTACGTGACGCGCATCAATTGAAGTGATAAATCGAAAGAAACTTTTGCTAATTTGTCTGACGTAAATGATATTTCCTACACGCGATTATTCGTAATTATTATTCGCGCAGAGAAATGAACGTGGTAGAGAAAGAATTTTTATATGAGAGATCTTTTGTGCAAGCAAATCTAACTTTCGAGATTTGCAATTTAGTTTCATTATTGGTTATTACGTCATCTCGTATGTTTTTTCGCTTGCGCGCATCTTGACAATTCCGTGACTCCAGTTTTATTTATTTTTTCTTACTCAGCCGAAGTAATTTCTTGATGTATTGTTCCTGTCGCACCAATATCGTGGGAATAGTGAAGCAAAGTGGATACGGTAATCGGGAATGGTAACGCCGCCGGCAAAAAGACATCACGTTTTGTGTTGTAAAAAGTTACGTCACGAATAGTAGAACTATCACGGCTCGGAATTTGTAGATTAATCCACGACTTGAAATTTTATGTTTCACAATGCAGGCAGCAAGAGCGATTAAATAACGTATCTAGCAATTGCAATAACTGCACAAGAGATTCTTATTAAATAAGAGAAAGAGGATATCTACATTGAGAAAAAATATAGTCAATTTTAATAAATATTTAGTTGAATACTGCCAACTAAATATTTATTAAATATAAAGACATATTTATTTGATATAAGAAACATTAATTTGATTTAACAATCATTTTTTTTAATGAACAAATATTTATGGTAAGTTTAGTTGGTATTGAACTAAATATTTATTAAAATTGACTATTTTTTTTTTTTCAGTGTAATATCACTTGTGTAAACACTTGTACAATAAACTAAAATAAAATTGCCCCTCGACACTGTAAATTTAAATATATAATAGTTACCTTATATAAATTTCAAATTAACAACTGCCCAGTTGAATAGATTACATTATTAGCCTGTGATCAGTATATAAATTTTATTTAACGTGACGTTTTTTTTATTATTTAACATCGCTGTAATTGGCTGCGATAGGCTTGCTCAGGTTAGGACGGCGATTTTTCAAGTGTTCTCAGAATCGTAGCCCGTCCGGTTTTACAGCGGCGGTCCATAATTAACGGACATGCACGCGTATTCTGTTTTCCAATCGCGTTTCAAGGTCTGCTTCTACCATTTCACAGCAGCATGCCGTGCTTTTGCTTGCTGCACCGTGTCACAGAAATCGAGCTGCAGCTGGAAATCGATTGAAGCCCCTGGGAGTTCTAAGGTCGATCACTTTCGCTCATTATTGCCGAGCCTCCAATCGCGAGCTCGATCGATTTGTGCTACGAGCAATCGTTTCGCTCCTAACAAAACTTCGACAAGATATCTACTTGTTCAAAAAGAACACACAAAAGTCAACAAAAAATCAAATGATTTTATTTTGATTCTTAACATCAATAAACAGTTAAATTTTGTAACCAAAAAATTATCGTTTAGTTTCTCATGACGTCAAAATACAATCATTTTTATTCCTTCTTAATGTGTTGTTTCTTGAGTGGATCGTAATTCGAAATTCTCATAAAATATCCAAATTTTCCTTTATATTTCTTTTTAATCTTCCAACATAATCTCATAATTATTTTAGAGTATTACATTAATAATGGTTTTATTGTTTTAAATTAGTAGAGCTATTTTCTATACAATTATACTTTATTTTAAAGTTTAACACACTTTAATACTCTTGATCCGATATAACGATTCTTATAAATCTGCCTTGATCTACATATGCACGAGCGATTCCACGTCAGTACGGCAAATAATCGAGATTTTCTCAGAACAGTTTCAGACCCGACAATGAATTTTGTAATACCCGTCAACCGTGACATGAGCCGCGCGCGTTTTAATCGTAATGTATTTCACGCGTCTGTGAGCATAACCGCCGATCGATAGAAACGCCGTCTTTCTTTTTTTCCCTCCCGTGAAAAGTAGATTACTCTCTCGGCTTAGGAACATTCCGGTTTTCCCTTTTGATCTTTCTGTCTCTCTCTCTCTCTCTCTCTCTCTCTCTCTCTCTCTCTCTCTCTCTCTCTCCTCCGGTGCAACAAATACATCGCGAAATCATGTAAATCACGTGGAACGACTGCCGGAAATCATCGTTTCTCATTTGAAAGTAATTATTTGTACCGTTTCCTAATGACCGGCGATTTACGTAAGTCGGCAAATGGTCGACTGACCGGTTCGCAAATGATTCAACGACTATCAAGAGAAGCGTCTCTTTATTTGATTACAATGTTTAACGTATCTATTATCGATGCTCATGTTGTTTTTCTCCTGTTTTTCACGATTTACCGATGATGAGACACGTGCTCGCCCACGTGGATGTTTAATTACAAAGCGCAACCTTTTAACATTTCTATTACTAATACATATCTTATAATTTAATATCTGTACGAGTATAATGATTTATTTATTATACATACGTCGCGCTTTTGATTTTACTCTGACATAATTCCAGTTGCACTTTGATATTAATTATATTGATTGTGATTCAAGAAATGTATATAATTTTGACAGATACGGATATAAAATAATACAAAACAATGCCAGTCATTCACATAAAAATATTACCGTGATTATTGTTCGTCAATAGTCTTCTAAATTAATTATATATGCGGAATAAATGAGTCATAAATTTTCTTACAAAAAAGTGTTTGGTGTAAAATTAAATTTTCGCGAATAATTCAAAAATGACAAAACTCGATATATAATTTGTATAATATGTTGTATAATTTGTATAATTAAATTTTAAACTAACAACTGAAAATTGTCAACTTGTATTTTGCTTTAACAATGTTTGTCTCGATCAGCGCTTTCTTAGTTTTCTTTGTTGCCAATCGTTATCACGTATGAGCTTAACAAGAATTACGTGATTATTTTAAATTTTCTCGAAAAAAATCGAAAGCAAGGCAAAGTGGCTAAACAACATCGAATGGTTCGATGGTTTTATCGCAATTTCGTGCGCGAGGTTCTTACGTAAGTTAGGAGAATCGGCCATTGACCATGCTCGTGATGATTATCTACGACAAGATGACGCACTCAACCGATGCGTGTTAAGTCGTAATGTGCCATTAATTGTAATCCTTTTTTTTTCGCGTACTTGTTTTAATTATGAAACAGTTACTATATTGACACGTATGTACATATACAAGTTGTCAGTGCTATTAATCTTAACGAGCTCTATTTCGTAAAACAAGTCTCACATTTGTATCTTGTCACTCTTGAGAATAAATCTGTTTAATAAATAAACAGAGTTTACGAAATAAATAGAGTTGAAATCTTTATTTTTTAGGAAAATGTGTTGAAGTCTTTAAACTTAGAAATACTTTTTAGATTTATATTTCTTTATTTTAAATTGATTAAATAATGAAAGATATATAAGTTTATGAAAACGATTTATAGTTTTTATTGTACGTAATAATTACAGATAAGCTGAAAGGACATAAGCAAGAGTCTTCGTATCGTTTGCAAGTTCTGCGCGGATCTTAGTGTGATAATCGATGATTGTCGGAGTAATTTCCTCATAAATAGCCGGCGCACCCAACATTAACCGCGAGTAACGCGAGAAATTATGAAGCATCGTTAATTCCTTCTTTCCCATATTATCTATATTGAAGCTAATTAATTCTGCTCGTGCTGTAATCGCGCTAAATAATATTCAAGCATTAGAGCTGCATGTAAATTAAGTCTGCACGAATTAAGCGAACGCTGTCGTCCTCTTGAAGAACTTCTCGAAAACAAGACGCGTAAATGCGCGCATTAAAATTATATTCTGTAAAAATGTAGTAAACGGAAAAAGAAAAGAGAAGGGTATATTACTTGAGTAAATAGAGACCCGAGCGTAAATCAAAAGACGCTGCTCGCGTACCGTGAATTTACCTCGCAACGACGTGATTAACGTGAATTAGAGTCGTCATCGCATTCTGCGGCCGTTCGCTTTAATTCAACAGAATTATCCTCTTGCACGCGTCCTCACGAGCACGCGTATTCTTTGTCTTAAAAAGGTAATTGCACGGGATAACAATGTCCTTGGGCGTCTTGACTATACTTGACTGGGATCTTACCTTGTGGCATCGTACGAGAGGTAGAATGATGGCCATGCAGAGAAGGACAAGGGCGCGAGTCATTTTGCATAAAAATATTCCTGACTGGTTGCGTCACATCGCTGAAACAGAAAATTTCGTCTCATAAGTGGGAATGAAGTGAAAGTAATTAGTAACAATACAATGGACGCGACAATGTGAAGTACTTAAAACTCTGTCGCTCTCGACATTTATTTATTTACATATTTTAAAAATTATCGTTTTCTTTTGAATCCTGAGAAGTTAATTAGGGCGATATCTGTCTATTTAGTGTCATTAACAAGATAAAATTCATCTCTCAACATCATCTTTTCCCATTGTCGCTGAATTAACAAAGGAAAAAAAGGAGAGTCGCGTCTATTATTTGCGAGCGGATGAAAGAAATACTTTATCCGCCGGTGCAATGAAGAAATCATGAGATTATATAATTTTTTGCCACACCCTCGGTGAAGCGAAATGTGAAAATGAAGATTCGAAATTAACCGTCGCGAGTTCACGCATGCATGAAACTGAGAATTGCCGTATCGCGCGAAGAAACGAGAGCGCGGCGTTGAATATAACGTGCGCGAGTACGACGGGGGCGATCCCGGAAGGAAAGTTTCGCTGCATTGGATTAACGCCGAATAGACTCGTGTCAGAAGCTTTGAACATACTGTATCTACAGACAGACAGTGTTTTGCGCAGAAACTGATCTTCGATCGCAAAAAAAAAAACCAAAAAGGAGAAAGAGAGTCGACGACCTCCGAACAGATTCAGAATTCTTTCAAGAGTTCCAATGTCAAAATTCTGCAAAAGATTCTTAATACATTGGAGTTCGAAAATTACTTATTGATAAACTCTTATAAAATTAATATTTGTAAAGATATTATTTATGAAAATTTTATTTTAAGAACTTAGACGTGAAATGCGAAATAGCAAGATGTTGAAAATTTATTGAAATGTTGAATGTTGAAAATTTTGTTTGAATAATTTTGTTGCTTGTAAATCTCGGTTAAAATTAATTAAGATTTAGATTATTTTATTGGATTTATATGATTAGAATTATTTTTTTCACATATATAATTAAAAATAAGATTTAGTTAAACTATAGTCAATTTAATATCAAATTTAATTTTCTTCAGTTAACATTTATGATAATAATCTTGAATTGTTGATATCATTATAACTATTTTATAACAGACGAAATGTAAAGTTATAAACATTTGGAGAGAAAATAAGATCATTAAAATAAATTAAATAAAGCTATTAAAAAAATAATAGCATGCACGGAAGCTTATTATTTATGTAAATTTATCAAAAATATGTTCTAAACTTCTTGATATTTAAATATAGCAAATATAAAACAGCAAAGTTAATATAATTTACTTTAATTCAATTAAATGAATTAAGAATCTAAATGTATATAAATATCAAAATATAAATGTCCAACTGAAACATATTATCGAAAATATTATATCTTAATTTGTTTTTAGTAAAAAACTAGAAAAAGATCACGCCTCAGAAAGATTAATTTATTTCTTTTTAAATAAATTTGTGA
>NW_017259251.1:162128-163105 GCF_001594045.1 Atta colombica
TTTTTCTATTTATAAATTAAAAGATAATATTAAAACAAATCTAAGGAACACATAAAAATCAACAAAGACGTCAAAATAACTTTATTTTAATACTTAAAGTCAATAAACAGTTAAATTTTGTAATTATAAATCATCATTTTAATATCAAAGTATGTCATTTTTACTTTCTCTTGACTTGGCATGTTTCTTGGGAAGATCTAACGAGAGCAATTGCAACAGCTTTTTTTCTATTAAAAAACATACTTTGTATGATCTATATCTGTGTTGAGAATATATTGTATTTTACGGAAATAATCATTAAAAGAATCGCGAATCAAAGAGATTAGCTCGCGGATGGAGAAATCTTCGGGATTAACGAAAGCAACGGAGTTTCACGTGGCAGTGAAAGAGAAAGAAAACACGTGTCTCACTGTTTTAATAAGAAATAATGATCTCTCCAACCGAGTAATATATTCAACATTCGTGCAATAATGACAGTTTCATAGGTCATAACCGCAAGAATACGGTGCTATGAGAGATTCACATAGCTACGCTATAGAGAAGGGATCTATTGTGCTGCTTCGTTTATAAATTCTGATCGTCACTGATCGAAAATTATTCATGCAATCGTTGAGTAATTATGGGACTATGTCGTATTCAAGTATACTGTTTGCGCACCTTCGTATTGTTATTCGTAATAGCTATCAATTTATAAGAATTTCTAAAGAAGAATACTGCAGCATTCTATTTCTTTCCTCTCCAGTAAATATCCCTTTACGATTGGATAAATGCATACCATCAGCAACTTTTGGATGCTGCGCAAAATATTTTTATTGCAATTATTAATTTTGGTTCTGAATAAAATTAATTAATTAATTTTATTTTCAAAATTTTATGTTCAAAATTGATATATCAGTCTCTATCATGACATTTTACAAATTATTCATATGTAACAAAGAGAAGTATAAAAATATAAAATTAAATTAATATAATTATAA
>NW_017259251.1:163205-182377 GCF_001594045.1 Atta colombica
ATAAATAGAAATTTATCTAGTAGCATCATAGAATTAAGACAATTAATTGTTACGCAAAGATATTTATATCAAAAGAAAATTAAAAATTCTCATGCATAATATATTCTACATATAATACAAAAGAGTTATCTTTGTAACATCTAAACGTTCAGAATATAGTCAGAATAGAAAAAAAATGCTTTCACGTAGAAGTTAGCTGAACAATAAAACATGAGTTTAGGCCATTGTTCGTGTTCTCAGTATGACAACTAATTAGTTTTACATTGCTTAATTTTTTCAAATCAAATTTAGAAATTCGCGCAAAAAATTGCAAAGCGTAAACTAATACATATTTAAGAAAACGATGTTAATAACATACTGACGTAATAAAAGATAAAAGAATGAGTAATTATTTTGGATGACTCGCTTATGCCAAATTATAAAACTAGAAATCGCGTGAATAATATAATGTCGTTTTTTTCCTAACCTTGAAGGAACGAGTTTGGGCGATGGCTTGCATTATCAGTGTGACATTTCACTTATCTTATTGTTACTTAAAATGGTTGTACTAAAAGAAATTTTTTTACAAAGCAATCAATTTAATAACAACTTACATGAAAAGATAATAAATATTAAATTATCCCAAATAAATAGAGAGTCAATTTACGTGGACGAAAGAATTCTGCGTAATGTCTAAAGTGCATTTCACAATCCTAAGAACAAACTGTGAGAAAATAACGGATATTAAATTATCCTATAAAAATGTTATAAAAATCCAGTTTATGTAGACAAAAGAATACCTATCCCTTTCATTTGACCTCGAAATAAATTTGGGTCATGAGTTTGGGTTCGCGGTAACGCCTAATTTTATTGTTTTGCAGGTGAACAAAACAAATGTACTGGTTCTCTTTCTTTGACGTTAATTAATATGATCGGCAATTGTAGGTTATAAATGCCAGCGTTACACGCGGAAAGTTGAAGATACCAAGTAAAGGGCAACTGGTTTTAACATTTTATACGTGGTCGAGAGAAGAGAAAAAGAAAAAGAAGAAAAGATGAAGAAATAGAGAGAGAAAAAACGAAAGGAGGATACCTCGATTGCGAAAAGCAATTCCTCGCCAATCTTTGCCTTCCTCATTGAGAAGGCAAATGACGCGATTCCATTTACGAGGAAATCGAAAGCGAAGAATAAAATTGAGTTGATTTTATATCGCCGAGTGCATGTTCACTTTCTTTTCAGATTAGTTAAAAGATCATGCAACGTTTGGGAAGTAGTTGCGGTCATCAAGATAGCCATATCAAATTTTTATCTATACGCTTGCTATATGTCACGTAACGTTTATATACAGTCACCTATAACGCAACATCCGAACGTATAACTCGTACGTTGCGATATCAGAATGCAATCGGTTTGTACTTATGTAGAGCAATAGCTACGAATTGCAACAGATAGATTGCGTATTATTAGCACCGCATCAAGATTTGAATGTAATTATCTCTCAAAAAAATTATACACTTTACACTAAATTAATTATGTAGAATAAATGTATGGGTAGACCAAATTCCACAGGATCAACTCGTAATAATGATAAATGTTTAACTGGTTGCATGTGTTTTATTCGAAAAGATTTTAGAATTTCAAGTTATTATTTTTAAGAATGACTCCTACAAGATTTTCATTGAAGTTAAAAGGTTTTATTTCAGACGGCGTTAGTCATTGGACTAATATTATCATAGTAGCTCAGTCACTTTTAATAATGTATTATTTTTTGTTAGAGAGATGCGTGCAAAGATAATATATCAAATTAAGTTTCCTGGAAGTTTCGTTTTATAGGTGCCAAGCCTTCTAAACAGGTCTCAAGTTTACTACCCATATTGAAATGATTCGATACATTTTGAACGATGTAAATTTATGATATTTACTTTGTCGAAAGTCTTTTATAAAAAGGAAGAATCGTTAATTTTATTACGATGTGCGAATGCGTTCATTTCCCATTCGCAAAGCGATACAATGAATGGTGAACTAATCAGGATAGGATTAATCTTGCGTTCAATGACTTTCCTTCGGTCCATCATACGCTTATGGACAGCAGGAAGAAAAGTGGCCACTTCCGGAATGCGAGAATGTCAGTCGAGATATATCGAGTATCGTGAGAAATCACTCGACTACCGGAGCCCGTGCTTCTACTTATTACATCGTTATACTGAAATTTCAGCTGTGCATAAATTCCATTACGAAATGTAGATTATTAAAAAAAAATGTAATTCAAACTATATATATATCGTCTGTGATTTTTTATAGGAAACTTGTTTCCTTTGAGAGATAAATTTTTTCTACGCCATCGTGGCGTTTATATTCACGAGTTCTTGATAAATCTTAGCAATATACCGGATGTTTTCCAAGTTAGATTCCATTGAGATTTCATCTCGGATTTCATATAGACATCGTAAAATTATACTGGCGCATAATTCATTTATTGCTTTCTTGATCAAGTTGAAATTGACTTTTGCTTAACTTTCTCGCAACTTCTTAATTTTCAACATTGAATCTCAATAACTGATTAAGAAATTAAAATTCCTCTTTTAGGTAAAGTTCACTTGAAATTAAATAAAAAACAAGATTTCGCTATTAGGTTTTCTTAACTAAAATCGCGAAAAAATTTTTAATCACTTATAACACAAAAAACTCTTGACATTAATTTTCAAATGATGAAACTTTAGACAAAGTATTTTAGATAAGTAGGAAAGTATATTAGTATAAGGTAATAGCTACAAATAATGGAGATGGATTCATCGTATTAATGTAGTGTAATATTTTGATGTGATAGCTGCGAAATTTTTTTCTCTTTCTCTCTTTCTCTCTTTCGATTTCGCTGTAATCGCGAATCCAGAGTTCGATGTATTACCGAATATATTTTCCTTTTTCATCGTGAGAATGCTCTATGCATTCATATCAAACAAATTTTCTCCCTTTGCTTTCTTTTCGCGCCACGAAATTCTGCTGAATACTCATCTGCTAAGAAAGCGGCAATGATGTGCGATCGAGCGTGGTACAAGGTGTTGTTGCATGCACGTTCGCGAATCAATGTATCAACGACGATGAGGAAAAAAGAAAGAAAGAAAGAGAGAAAAGTGAAGAAGCGAGACAAAATTATATTATGCAAAGTAGGAAGATATTTCGAGAACACGCCAATGTCACGTCAGAATTAAAGTCAGGTTTTTAATACAGTGCTCGCGCCAGACGACGAGTCTCGAATAAGAATCCAACGCATGAGACACATGTATCGCATTTCAAGGCTACTATATATTTCTTTTTTTTTTGTGTCAAAACGATTAATTCTGCTTCTATAGCGTCTGTTCCCGTAGTGCATTTAAAGCAATTCGCATCTACGTTGCTCGAGGAATGATCTCTGTAGAAAAATATAGTAATGATCGAAGGTAGAGTTAATGAATGATATCAAGAATTGAATAAGGTAGTATTGAGCAAGCCAGTGGAGTTTTATCAAACAATGATTATTCTGTTCGCCGATCGATAAATACTGAACTGAATAAATATTGAACTGCACAAAAAGCAATATGACTCTCTTCTTTAGTCTTAATGATATCAATGACAAAAATGTTTTAAAAGCACACAATTTGCATATTGTTGTACTGTATTGTAATTACTGTACCTTTATAATAATGAAGGTAATGAAGGTAGATGTAAGGCTCTAACGAATTTAGATTCAATATTACAATATTAGGTCTATTCGAGCCACCGTCTATTCGCGTCGGCTCTAATATTGTATAATATATATACAATATTATATAGCTCTAATATTGTATTTAATACTGTATTTTTTATTTATTCTATACATGGCAAAAAAATATAGAAAATTAATCATTGTACAGTATAATAATTATTTTTCTAAATTGTTTCTTTTATATTTTATAGAAAAAAGAAATAGAAGAATAATTATTATATATTCTATATATTTTCTGCTACATTTAGCAAAGAAAAAATATAGAAAAATAATTATTATACATTGAAAATTATATGAATAATAAAATTATATATGACAAAGAGTAAATCATATATCTACTTTTTTCAAGCATTCTTGATTTTGAGAATTAAATATTTCGCGCGCAAGTATTGCATCTCGCAAGTGACTGGCGCGTGCATCGTACAATATGGTTCACTCGCTGTATTAACGCATGTTCAGCAGACTTTCTCTTATGGTCTAAACGAGAGGACAGTGCCATAAGCGGTATTTGGAATACATAGTCGTTCTCGAGGACGCTCACAGCCGCGAGGCACTGATTTCCGTCGTTGCAAACATTAATTTACACAGCCGTCTGTCTAGTATCGCCATTTCCGGCTTATCGACAAAAAATATAATTTTTTTGTAGGTATGTTTATCAAGGAAAACACTCTCTATATGACATGCGACTGTCATATTGCATCGCCGCGTCAGACAACGGAGTAGTCATGACGAATCAAAACTGTAGTCTCTGTGTAATAGAAAGTAGAAAAGATTTTATAAACTTTAGAAGAACCTCGGAAAATAATTCAATATCAAAGGATATCAATTGTTTTTTTTTTAGTCCTTTTTTTAAACCTATATAAATTAACATCAAACGCGTAGAAAATTTTTATTTAGAAATCACGAACTAGCTCATAAATTATATTTAATTTTTGTATAGGAAACTTCCGTTTCATTTGAAATTTCATCTCATAAATCCAATCTTGAAAAATCTCGCATATATCATACAAAAGAATATAAAAATCGTAACAAGTCTTTGTATCTGATGCTTGTTATTTATTATGTGTAATTGTGCATACATTTTTCTGAGCAGGTTTATTACCTGTTTACTTCCGACAAAAAAGCAACCACTTAAACGATGTGCGTATCGTGACAGGATCATGTGTTATATCGTAAGTACGCATGTACGTACATATGTTGCGGTCCGTAACTGCGCGCATCTATAAACGTGAAACTTGAAAGAAATAAAGTGAATTCTCTGTGGCTTGCTCTATGGTCTCTCTTTTTATAGTTCCAATAAACTCTTTTTTGTTAATTCCTTCGAAGTTGCTGTTTTTCGAGACAATAAACCTAGCAAATAAACTTGTGTTTCCTTATTTAAATTATATTAAATCGATTAAATGAATTTTATATGATCAACACTCACTTTCTCATAAGTGAATGACAGTGAAATGGCATGCGTTTCATGTTTACGTTACATGTTTAAAGTCATTAAAAAAACAATAATAAGATAATCTAGATAATCTAGATAAGATAATCTAGATCACTGTACGAATAAATCAAATAAATAATGGTTGAGATTATATTTTAAAATGCCTAATATTTTTATATATAAGTTCTAAACACAATTATATAAATTATGTGCCGCCGTCAAACTTGAAGTAATAAACTAAAGTTGAAATAATAATTATTATATTTAATATTGATTCATCGACTTGATAATGATTATTAGTATTTTAAAAACAGATGTAAAAAATTTATTGTGAAAAATATTATCTTATTAAAAAATAAATTAATTAATAAAATATTTCTTCACCTTAAAAAATTTCGTTCTCTATTTGATTCGTTCTCTATTTGATAAGGTATAACAAATATAATTATTTAAAGTCTTTTCATTTCATGGACCGTGTCAGTGAACGAGGTGCTCAGGGACACGTTCGCAGACTGAAACCGCCCCTCTCTGTGTTTCATTCTGCGCGCATTCCCCAGCTTGGCAGTGTCAATATGGGAACCACTTCGCCTTGATGCATTTTTCAGGTCCGACCAGATTGACGGTCAGTCGCGACTCAAGGAGTCCGGAAATCAGTCTTATAAAAATCATGGGTGTGCACCGTTCCCTTGAGAGAGATAAACAAAGAGAGAGAGAGAGAGAGAGAGAGAGGGGGGGAGGGAGGGGGAGGAAGAGATAGAACATAGGTCCTATCGACCTCCCTGAACATATGAGAAATGCGTTTCAGACGAGGACTAGTGTACAAATACATAAGAGTGTACTTCCGGTAGAGTTCCCTTTCACCTTCGAAGAGTCTTTGACTTCTTGATTTTTAGTCACCTTATAGTTTTCTCTCGCATGTCGGATGTGCATTGCACTTACATCCTTTTGCATAAACACACATGATAATCATTATTATCTTCGATTGGTTAAAATACGGATGCTGTAAATTTTTTTATAGGAAGCTTATTTTATTATTCATAATAATATGTTGCCCTTAGCTACATAGATAGCATATGTCAATAACAAGAATGTTAAAGAAAGTTGGATACTTATTTAACAGATAGTTATTTAACGAATATTTATAATCCGATATTTTGTGCCTGTCACTAACTTTCTAATTTTTAGCAAATATACGTATTTACTAACAAAAAAATTAAATCTTCTGTTTAAATTAATAAATTTTAAATATAATTAATTAGTTTAACGTTATTGTCTAAACTTATAGCGTATTTATATTAATATATTCAAAATAAAGTATTAATAAAATTCTTCATTATGTTCTGATGACAAAGTATGAAAGTATTTATATACGTATACACTTTACAAAGTATCGAGAGATTCACACTACGGGAGAACATTTTGTCACGCATTGAAATCCCCAATGCTTCAGAAACTTTGACAAGTGATTGGCGAGATCTGCACAAGTCTTCAGAGCGACGGAGATTTTAATGAGCGCAATAGCGCAATAGCGCAGTAAGTGTGACTAATCGGTAAGTTTCGATCATTGTAAACTGATTTTTATGACATTTTTAGAATAATAGCACGTATAATAGTTTTTAAGTCATGAACAGGCGAGCGTTAACGCGTTAAAAGGATAATGATTATTCCTTTTTGGCGACGTTAAAAAAACTGCGAACGGATGAATAACGAACACCTTATCTGTAATCGGAAGTCGTGCGTGTCACGTATTCTTTTATGGATCTCTTCTCCAAGTTTTGGTTCCACAAAACTGGTATATGATTCGTAACTTTGAAAATCATGCGAGAGATAATCAGAAACGTTCTAAAATCTAGATTCTTATCGTAATTGCACATCTCTCCATACATTATCCATGTGCACCGTTATAACTGCTTAATTCCTTATAAATAGTTGTCAGTATCATTTCAACAACGTGTAGATATCTCTGAATTATATCCAGAAAAGATACTAAGCCTAAAAGCCTAAGCCTATATTTTTTAAATTCTCTCCAATTAACTTTTTGACACTTATTGGCGACATTTCAAAAACTTAGAAAGTTTTTAGTCTCATAAAGCATCAAAGTATTTTCTTTGCAAAAAAACTTTTGCTGAAAAAAATATTAAAATAAAGACATTCTCTTAACTATTAAAATATTGATATTGTCTTTATTTTAATATTTTTTTTAGTAACAGTTTTTATAAAGAAAACATTAACGAAATTATTTTGATGTTTTGAGAAATTAAATTTTAAAATTTATTTTAAAGCATTTAAAAAAATTTTAAAAACGTCGCAAAATGTTCAAAGTTAAGTTACTAAAGAATATTGTAAAATATCATGATGGCTTAATTTTTTCTGGGTATAATTCATAAATATCGCATGCGTTAACATGTTTACAGTACTATTGAATATTAAGCAATTATAATAACACGCTTGAATATGTTTTTCAATATTTTTTTCAACAAAGTTTTTGCATAAAAGAATTATTATAAGTTTCGGATAAAAAGTATTATCCCTTATATTTTTACAATATATTATTTCGAGAGCGTGATGAACAGTAGACTAAGTTACTATTCACGCTCTTGGGTCGTCGTATAATATATTAAGCAAGATAATTCGTTATCTCAAGTTCCATTGAACAATTTGCGAGTCAATGAATGTCGTGGTTAATGCCACCGAAATTTGCAAATCTCATTAAAACCGGTTTGCATGTATATACGACGATGATCCTCTATGTGATAGAAAAAGGTAAGGCATATTCTAATGAAAATACGGTGACTAAACACTGATTTTGCCGGTTTTACTGCTGGTTGACGCTATATCGACGATACGACCGATGGACGACCCCAGTTCCATGAATTTCGAGAAAGATACATGCAAAAAAACGATACCGGAGACGCGTCGGTTGAAAAAAAAACAGCATCAATACATTCGCCTGTAACTTTGTCTTCTCTATGCGTCATGGATCGTACGGTAAAAGTTTCTATGTGTTCTTTATTAGTTAGTCAACGAGAGACAAACATTATTTCATTTAAAAGAAAGAAAAGGAATCGCGCGCAGTCTGAACAGGCACCAAATTGTCTGAGGATCGTGAAAACATATGATTATCATATTGTTTTTATCTGGTCTTTTTATTGATGACAAATTCAGACAGACCGGTTGCTTGCGTTTGGTGGAAAAGTGCCATCTGCAAGATATCTCGGTCTTATTTAGCATCGAAGCAATTTGCTGCGTTTTATTATATATAGAAGAGCTATAATTTAATTTTACACCCGGGACAAGAACATAAAAATTCTCCCCCTGTCATATAATTTCAGAATAGTAGAAATCACGAGAATTTTAAAGAAAACAATGAAAAACATGTAACTTGAGATATGTCGTTCATATCGTGCGATTTATCATTATATAAATCAAGTCAATGTGTATATTTCGTGTGGGCCGACAAAGCTTTCTCTTTAATGAAATAAATGACTGTGCGTTTATATAAGAATATCGTGCATTTATGACATTTAGCAATTGTGCACAGTACATTGCACGAATATCCCCAACCGTGTTTCAAAATATTTGTTCTACGTTCTAAGGTTATCACGATTTACCTTTTTGATTAATTCGATCAATTGCAAATATTGTTTTCATGACTTATCTAAACATCTGTAAATCAAAAGTTTACCGTATCCAAATCTTATAATTGAATCGTTTGTGCAACTTGCGTCATACGCAAGGCCGAGTTTAGCAAGAGAGATAAAAATCTCCGTTTCATGCTTTACCTAATTCTGACTTTGAATCAAACTTTTTACTTGTTCGTTAACTCTGTTACTTTAGACCGAACGATGCAATTACTTTTACGTCTTTTTACACAAACTGAATACAAGTTTGCTTCATCATTACTTCATTCACAGCAAAAATCAATTACAACATACAATTGTTTGTGTCAACAATTTAATTAATGATGGTAGTGACGATATTTGATGTAAGTGACACTCAAAATGTTTCACTCATTTAATACTTCTGTCTTTTTTTCGCGTCTCAAAAATGGCCAAGTTTGCCTTGAACGCACATCGAAACTTGAGCCATTCAGACGATCAGTGGCAAACTATATGTAAATCATAACTTTTTATGTCTGTTTGTAACAATTCGTAATTCGAAAATTTATTAATAAGTCTCAATGTTATTTCGAGATTAGACGAGAATTCTAATTAAGAAGATATGGACTTGATAGAGGTACAAAATATTTCAGATTATATATTTTTTATCTATGGATTATTTAACTAATTAAAATAAATTAATATAGATGCAGAGAGAATAATCACACATTTTTAAGTTACACGTACTTGAAAAGAGTCTTTTATGTTCGTTTCTATTATGTAGATTAACTTTAATCTTGGTTCAACTAACTCTTCATCTTTTTCTAATTTTTAGAATTAGATTAAAATTAAACTACGTACATTGATAGAAACGAGCATTAGAAACGCGCGAGAAAAAGTAACAAATCTTATTTTTTATTTCAAATTATCAAGAATCAGAAACTAAGATTATGTGAAGTAAAAATTATTTTATTGAAATATCACTGATGAAATTAGTTAAGTATAATAATATATAATATATTATAATAAGTATAATAATATATTGAAAATGTGATGAATTGCTTTTAAAATGTTTTCATTAATATTAAAAGTAGGATTATTTACATTATTATAATCGTCACAAAGAATAATAATGTGTAATTCAATAACGAGATTGAGATTTAATAAACATACTCACATCACTCCGGTGATGTATGATATTGAATTATTATGTATATATATGTAAAGTAATCAGTGCGTAATGAACGTGATGAGATGTATAAATTGACTCACACAGCTGACGATGCTCATGCGACGTAGAGTCGAAGACTTCGGGAGAGACCTATCCAAGTTGGATTGACTGACATGAAGACACTATCACGAACTGTCAGGCTTATTACTTATATATGTGCTCTTATGGTTTTATATTTTGTGAAACACGTGATCTAAAACATCACCCACTGCGCATGACAATAATTTCCAAGAGATAGATGACGACGGACTCCGAGGAATGATATAGTATTTGTGAAAAGTGTATGTTTTTTTTTCACCCACGTGAACTGGTTCTACCCGTTTGCGCTCTCGGCACAATAAAGCGATTTGTTTCTCTTTTCTCTTCTGAGCTGATTGCTTTTAACCATACAATAGGACATAAGTCGCCGCGATTGGCAATTTCCCCGGTGTTCTACGAACCAATCAATAATATTCTAATTAGATTCTCGCGGTGTTCTTGCCTCATATCCTCGCGCCAAACGCGTTTAGAATTAATTACCAAGACAAAAAAAGAAAAGAAGAAGAAGAGCGTGAGAAAAAACTTGTTTCACTATCCCGCAATCGAGAAATTATTTTAAGTTTGCCATTTTACTTTTATCTTAATTAACCAAAAACTTGTCGAAGCGCGCGCCATTAATATTGAGATTCCATCGAGATATTTTATAATTACGAGCTATTCGATTGCGATAAGTGTTTATCTTCTATCTTCTTTTTTTCTGCAAACTACACAAAATAATCATCAAGTGTATTTCACATCGCGTGTTTGCCAGAGTCGATTAACATGCATAATATCGTCGTCTTAACGCATTCTTCCGCAATTCACGGAATATTCCGTGTTTTCTACCTGTCTTTTCCACTAGTTACCCGCGGCTACAGATTACTCCATTTTTCTCACTTACAACAGTGGCGAAAGATAACGAGATGTACCGTAAGCTAATTTACGGTATATCCGCAATAATGCATCTCTCAGCGGCTTCTCGCGATAATTATATCGGCAACTGTGTGCGATTAGTTTCCGCGAATGTTACTATCGGTACGTTAACGTAACGCGCCTAATCACCTCTCAGATGGTCAATATGCCACGCCGCGTGTAACGAACGAACGTAATTACTTTGTGCAAGAGGTAAGTGACCTTTCGATAATCGGGTGGCTTCAGAGAAATTTCGATTGCGTAAAAGCTGTCAATGGGGAGTCATCACCTCTATGGGGGGAAGAGCACAAGGCAGATTGCTGTACGCCCGTAATGCGCCTCGCCGTTATGCAAGATACGCAACGATGCAGAAGTCACTCATGCGGGACCTATCTACGCAAGGACACTCTCGGGAATAGAGTTTTCAGCCCGCGATACGGTGCAATCGTTGTTTGTGCAATGTTAAAGACCTCGGCAATGAGGACAGATATGTGGCAGAAATTAGTTCACGCGTTTACACGGAGAATTGACTCGACGTTACGCTGTTTACGTACGATTCTATCGCGCACTTTAGCGCTTACTACAATAAACATGAATGTACAAAAGAAAAATTATGATTTCTTTGAAAAAAAAAAAAAATAAAGAGATTAATCCTTTTCGCCCGTAACATTCGTTACTACATTGATGGCTGCAACTTTTAGATTTTATCAATGTAACGCGAAAGTGATGATAAATCTTTTGAAAGTAATTTCTGGAAAAAATTTAGCTCAAAATAAAGTTTGTAAAAAACAATTAAAAAATTTTAAAACGTCGCTTGCCATCGGACATTAACCTTTAAAAAAGTAAGTAGATGGAGTGGTACAATATTTTTTTATCTTCTTTCTTTAAAATCTTATTCTAGAAAAGGAAAATAAAAAGTATTGTCCAACTGCCCAAAAATCTTGAAATTTATTATTTTTACATTTCTTTATCTTATCTACAAAAGTATAATTAATGTAAAAAAATTTAACTATAAAATATAATAGTAGTTAAAATATTATGCTATAAAATTAAAAATTTGTTTGTGATGTTCTGAATATTCCAATTTGGGTATTTTTAAACCAACTACTTATTTAAAGGTTAAAATCGCGAACTATTGAGAACTTGAAATCTAATTAAGCCTCGAGCTGTTCGCAGCAATCAAGTAATCGCGAAGTTATACAAGTAAAACGAGAATTTGTTGATTGTATCACGAAAATACAACATGAAAATTCCAGGATTCGAAACAACTCGATTCTCATTGATCCATTTTGTATTATTTCCATCGCTCTCTCTCTCTGATTCAGGCGTGGTCAAACTCGCGAATGTTTAATAGCAATCAACCTCGACTCGACGCCTCGTTTCACATTTATCGTCGTCGCATCAATTGGATCAATTTCACGTTGTTACTGCGGGTCTGTCATCGCGATGCGACAACCTTGACCTGTATCGAACTAGACCGATCCTTAAAGTAGGTTGAGTTAAGTATGTATGCATATTTCGCAACGCTGTTCCCAACACCAATTTCACTTCGACCGTGACTCGAGTCGGAAAGCAACATGGTATAGCCTCTCGCGCCGTCTCGTTCTTTTTAAACCGGCTGATGTATACTTTTCCAAACGCAGCGATGTACAAAGTACGTTCTCTCTCACCCAAGCGTACATTCTTGAGTGTCTACATTATGAGTACTTTATACTATATTCTACTTTATGAGTAATAATATTCGTATCTTCTTTTCCTAGATATCTGCAAATCCTGTCGAGTCGACTTTCGAAATTATCTAATACCAACCTATAATTTCTCATAGATATCTCAATAGATTATTCGATTATTTAATGGAGTATGCAGAACAGAGATAATATAGGTATTCGATATCCTGAAAATAGATCACTTTCTTTATATTATGTGAATAATTTAGACTCTGAAGAATATAAATCAAAAGCAATATAGCAATTTTTTACATGTTTTTTCATATTAATGGGGAAAAAACTGTGCGAGGAAAACCACACCGCGCTCTCTCTCTCTCTCTCTCTCTCTCTCTCTCTCTCTCTCTCTCTCTCTCCCCCTCTATTTATCTATCTTAGAATTATCCTTCAGTCGTTGTAAGAAGAAATTAAATTTCGAAGTCACGTCATTTCTTTACACAATTCCGGATGTCTGTTAATCAACGTAATACATGGCTTACCCGACATGATGACGAAACAGAAGCTATCGACGGTAACGCCACTGTTTAATCTCTTCAGTCAGCAGATTACAATTAGGATGGTAGTGTGAAACACTCGATATGTACCTAACGCATAATGAAATGTCGCTTTCAGACCGTGCGATAATGACGACATTGAGCGTTACCGGTGACACACCGGTGTCTCTCGTTGTGATTGTCAACAACGAGTTAATTCTTTCAACATTCGAACACGGGAAACGCAATACGTACAAAAATTAGCTAATAGCCACGCAGCCTCGTGTTGAAAGAAAAGAAAAAGAAATTGACTTTTTTCCTATTGTTTTCGTTAAAAAAATTCACAATTTAAATATAATTTTTTGTGATAAATGAAAAACATTTTATCACTAAAAAATTATTAGAGCAGACAAGAATTAAAATTAAAAATTACCTAGTATAAGGGACAGATTCTACAAACCCATGTCTGAAAGAATAATAATTCAAGATCTCGATCATCACAACAATTTTGTTTTTGCAAAATAAAAAAAGGAGGAAACATTTTAAATTATAAAAGAAGTGTTATCGGTGCTATTTATATGTTCGCCACGGGACATAGACAAAAATTAAATGTCACTGTTTAAATTCTTACGTAAACTGCGGAGAAATTAATTGCATCATCTTTTTATATAAATATAAACGCACACGTTCGCAAAAACGCTAATATAAAGCACACGTATGCGAATGAGTAGAAGAAAACAGCCGAACATTCAACATTGACATTCACATTAGTTTCAATTTTCTTATTTTTCCACACATATTTCCGTAAATCCACGTGGGTATCAGACCGCATTTGCATAAATAAATTTTAATTTCCTCACGGGCAAACTTGTACTTTGGCGAATCACTATCCGACGCGATCGACGAACGATAGCGTAAAAAAGAGGCTCGCGCCAGTCGTTTGTCACTGTATACGGTATTTTTTATCAATTTCCTGCACGTTAAATTAATTACGACAACTGTTATTATGTCTTCGCACCTAACGGCAAAGTATTTTTTTTTAATTGGTGCAGCGGTTCTCAGCCTTGACCTGCATTCATATCATAAACCATGATGTATCCACAATGATTTGCAGTTCGAGTCAGAATTCAGACCAACATGATGAAACGAATCTACGCGTGCCAACTGACATACGCATATTTTGTACAGAGTGTACACAAAACATACATTCGGATTTCGACACAGATCAGAGAAATTAAACAGGTGGATAAAAGATACATTCAAGATTAGCTCAGGAGTAAGAAACTTTCGAATCACCAAGAAATTAAGATAAAAATTAATCGGATTCTCATCCTTTCGGACAAAAAAAAGAAATATTTAAATTACGATAAATTTTTGAATAAATTAATATCTCAGTAATAATAACACAAAGCACGCTTGTAACACAAAGCACATCGGTTCCGCATTTATAAGAATTTGATTCTATTACTTATTCAATTTTTTTAGCTGAACTGGTGCAAAAGTTCAGTTAAATAGAACAGGTCTAGTGCAACCACCGACGAGATACTAAGATCGGTCATAGTCAGTTCTTATTTCAAGACCGTCTTAAGTAATGTCTTAATCCTAGTAATCATTGTTATTTTTGGTTACCTTCCCGATCGCAGCAGAGTTTGTGAAACCCTGTAATTTTATCACGTTATATCTCTAGCTTGATTACGTATTTTTTAGCTTAAAACGTGTAACATTTATATACTCGAAGTCAGACAAAGAGAGAAATATGAATCAAATAAATAATATTTTGTTTTCAATTAATTACAATGCTTCAAAGAAATTTTATTGGAAAAATTCGCAAAAAATGACTACTTTGGATAAAAAATTCTCAAATTTTTAAATTTAATGTTTAAGCAAAAACCCGTAGGATGTTTTTAGTTGGTTCTTTAGATTAACAAAAAAAAAAATATGATATGAATCGCCCAAAAATATAATTATTTGAACTAGCGAAGATCGACATTTTTGAAAAATCTATATATTATAAGTTTACAATTAATAAATAAAATTTTATTATTTAAACAATGTAAAATGATAAATAAAGGATTGTACATATATAAATATTATTATAGTATATATAATTATTATAGTATATATAAAGTATAGTATAATTAAGTATAATTAAGTATAATTAAGTATAGTATATATAATTATTAGAATTTAGTTTAGAGGATGATACAACACTCATTCTAAAGCAATACATCTGTCTCGGCTGAGCGATCTCCGAAGACTGACAGAGATTATAAAATTTCTACTATTTATTATAGTGAAATAATTCTTTTTACTTCTACATTTTCGTGTACTTACTTTTACTATCCGAAATTCAGTAAACATATATATTAATAAAAAATAAAGGGATACCCTCAGAACGCCGAAAACTTACAAGCTGGTCACGTGTGGGTCCCAAATATTCTCTTTGATCTTTCGACTATTTTCACATTGAGAATAATGCAAAAAAATATCCTTGCAAGCTTATCATATCTATGAAACGTAAACAGTTATTTTTTTCAGCCTCAATTCGAATCTTCAAATTATATTATAACAAAGTTACAGCAATGTAAAAAATCGCATAGGGTACATTGAACCCATGAATTGACTTGTTAGAGTTAAGATACTAATGTGGCCCTCTGATTGGTTCATGATATCTCAAGACAGAATTTAAGTTTTGAATATAAGAACTGATTATGAATACTGGCTATAGAATATATATTTCACAAACACTCTGTATACATTCACGAATTACGCGCGTGACATGAGATGCACGAAAATGAAGAACTTGGGGCTTATATCATCACCGAATTGTGCCAAGAATCTAAAATGGAAATCTTTTTCGGATCTTCTCACCAAGTGAAGACTCAAAAAAGTCAAGCTTGGTATGTAGATAAGCCGACACACACGTGACACGCACGAAAAATTCGTCGGGCTAGTGGCGCGAGAATAAATCTCTGTCGACTTACGCATTTCCATAGTTTCAGATGTTGAGGTCATTGCCCCAGAACTACTAAATTTTTTAAAGAAATATAATCCTTTATAAACAAGAAGAAAAAAGACTTTCTTGTACCAATTGTTCTTTCCGAATTGTCATTCATTGCAATATCTTTCTCAAAATGAGATTGTAAATTTTTATCTAATTGATTTTTTTTCATTGTCATTTATCTCTTTGTCAATACACGTAAACAGTTTAATACATCAATGACTTTTTTTACTTTTCTTTTTTTTTTTTACCAAAATTCGATTTATTTTTCAACATAGTCTCTTTTAGAAAAGTCACTGATTTATCAAATTGTCCACATATATAAATAAGTGTGTTTGATATAAAGAACGACGTGTGATATTTGTGATGATTCAAACGTGGAACTGCCACTCTGTGGAACAGCTGTACATTAAAGTTCCACTTGCAAGTGCTACCTCTAAATGTAACTGACGCTGTAACGACGGGGCTATTAGTAATAATGACAGACAAGACCGTACATAAAAATAATAATCACTGCAAGAATGTTTGCCGCTACGTGGCCATTTTTTCTTGACTGGTGCATTTTAAATCCTTGCTTAAATCCAGGTCAAAGTTGTAAAGCGCGTCGTGTACATAAATAAATAGCACACGTATTTTTGCAAATAAAGATCATTAACCACGCGACTGTGAGTGATGTGTCGGACTGATGATTACTCCATTACGAAGAAAAATAAAAATTACGATCTGCTAATTTTGATTGCACATATATAATTGACTGAGTGCCTGCAATCTTTTTTGATAAATTTTTCAAAGAATTCTTGCTGAGTAATCACACGAATATAAATCTCTAATCTAGACGAATATAGAACGTATATGAATAACGGTATCGAAGAGATTTTATTCTAATCTCGAATTTAGGTAGGAAAACATAAATTACATAATTCCTATAGTCAACGTAAATCCGGATTTATCTTTCTTAACGGTAACTGTTATCTGATGCCCGTTTCCATCAATGTGATTAAACTTAATCTAATTCTAAAGATCCAATTTTAAAGATTAGAAAAAGAAGAAAAATAAGTTGAATCGAGATTACAGTTAATCTACGTTGATGGAAAAGGATATGACTTCAATTTAAGTTTTCATTTAACCGTATCGTAATATCTAGTGTATTACTTAATTTGCGTATTAATTTTTTATATGTTTTTACGATATTTGTGGCATAATAACATAAAAGTTTTAAAATTGTAAAATACATGGAACAAAATTATCCATGTAAAAACGTGACCCCCATAGGTCTTCGCGCTTGATTGAACATAGACGGATGCTTATGATATCTGTGAGACCTATTTGAACTACGTTAACATTAATAAGTCCACATACCTGAAATATAGAAAATCGCTTGGCACGATTGTTCCCTTCGCTATATAAGATACTGGCAATTCCTCGCAATCAAGGACACGTTACATTATATACAAGGTGCAATGAATCAATCGTTTGTCATGTGCAAATTATAATTCGCATCTCGATACTAAGATAACAAATTAACCCTGTCATTCTAATGAATCGTGATATTTGAACTATTTCTGATCGATAAATATATATACCTGCATGCTAAAATATTCGAGAAATATAAAACTGTGTGTTAAGATTATATAGCAATCCTTGGTCGTCACAAATAATATTTAAAAAAAGAAATAAGAAGAAATAATGTTATATTATTACGTACTACTTGAAGAAACAAGAAGAAGAGAGAGAACCATTATTGCACACAAAAATAAATTGTAAAAAATATATAAATTGTATAAATTATATAAATTATATCTCATGTGTAGAAATAAAGAAAAAAAGAATCTTAAAAGATCTTAAAAGATTAAAAAAAAAAGATCTTATTGCTTTTTAATTTAATCTAATAACAAGAATTATTCTTTTTAAATTAATTTTATTAAAGAATTAATTATGCATAAATGAAATAATTATCGTTAAACTGAAGCGTGTTTCAATTGTATTACCAATCGCATTTAAAAACTATGCGATTAATGTTTGTGCAAGTTGTGCAGCAACCGAATCGACTCGATATCTTTCTTTTGATATAAGAAACAGAATAAATTTATGTAACATTGTTATTTAAAGTTACACAACTATTCTCTTGACTAAAAATTCTACTAGTTGCACAATTTCTACGATAGCGGTAAGTAAACAATTCTTTTTCAAGAATAATAATGAAAATTTCTTGTTGAAAGGAGATATTATCGTGAAATCTCTTAATAACAGGCAATTTACCGTTATGTGACGATAAGTGTGTGATATAATATGTGTGTACAGATAATCGGAATATTTTAGGACTTTTGATTATCATAGATTTAAATTATTATTTTAATGTTCCATGTTGAATAAATATTTGAGATTAGCTTTTAAAATGTAACATCGACGACATTTACACATGACTTTTTCACATATCTTTTTCATTTACGGATAACTCACTTTGTTGAAAGAATCACAAAATTATATAAGGTAAAAATTTAATTAATTATTCATTCAATCACGGTATTCTCGTTTTGGATCGACTCCGATGATTCGACTTTCGTACTTCGGACCCTATTAGTATAATCTGAGTACTTGTCACTCAAGACATATTTCGCCATAGAGATCCGCAGTCTGGAAGGCGCGTGTCAAGGTCGCGCACATTTTTCCGCCATTGAATATTTAAGGTGACAGCTGCCGGAATTAATATTTGAATCACATAATGGCTATATTTATCCTGTGCACCTCCTATCCTGTGTATTTAGGCCGCGACGTATATTATAGATCTTTGTTTATCCTGTAAGTTAAACAAAGATAACTATCGTCGTGGACTAAGCGTAAACGTAGCCAATGTATTCGCCGACTTAGCCGATACAATTAAAAATATATTTATTTTATGTTTTGTAATTATAAAATGGGATAACTTAACCCAGAGAGGGATTAGGGTTATAACGATGAATAGAATCTACTATAAATATATTCTCATGAATGTAAAAACTATTTATGTTTACCCTGAATAAATAAGCTTTATATAAAATATATCATTAAATATATATATAT
>NW_017259251.1:182477-195423 GCF_001594045.1 Atta colombica
TTTTGAAATATTCGCAATAGTTAACAAGATATCCAATTACAAGATATAATAACCAAATATTGGTTTTTAATAATTTTTTACTCAAGTACTATCAACTTTAGAGAAAAACAGCGAGAGACAAAAATATTATTTATTTTCTTTTCAGAGTTCTAAGAATTTTTTCAGAATTTTTTTTGTACTGCATTTTCATATATTGGCAACTATTTTTGAGATATGAGAAATACTAAAAAATTTTGAAAAAATTCTATGAGAAGAAAATAAATAATTTTTGTCTCTTGTTGTTTTTTTTTAAATTGATAGTACTTGAGTAAAAAATTATTGAAAACTAGTATTTGACGGTGATTTTTAGTAATTGATATCTTATTAATTATACGAATATTGTAAAATGATAGAAGGCTTTTCGATTCAATTTAGTTCGCTCTACTAATTTTATCGTTATTTACTAAATACTCTCTCTCTCTCTCTCTCTCTCTCTCCCCCCCTCTCTCTCTGTGTGTGTGTGTGTGTGTGTGTTTAGTTAATCAAAACGAAAAAGTCTATTCATTATTCGATATATTTATATAATATAATGCCTATTCATTCAGTGTAAATATAAATAATTTTTAATTAATGATAAATATATTCATAATGAATATTTCTATATATTCTACTTGAATATAACAATTCTAGTCAGGATAGAATATGTCAGGAACTATAATATTTGGCTCAGAAAAAAAATGTCTAAATATACTACATATATTACAATATACTACATATGTCTAAAATCAGGATATAAGGCGTCTTAAAATGTCTCTAAGATCATCAGGACATTTTTAATAAAATGTCTTATGTCCCGATTGACACGCATTCTATCTGAGCAAAATTTGAGTCAAAGTTACTTCATTTTACGAATTATGATAATACTATTTTCCTTGCAAATAAAAACAATAAAAAGCATAAATTATAAATCATAATTATTTCTTATTCTTTGTTGTCTCTAAGAATATCTCTATCTCGCTTTCTTCGTACTACTCTTTTTACTGTCATCATCGTCAACGTATTACTCGATTGCTGACTTATACACCTTCCCGGCGACTTGCTATCTCGCGCCGATGGGCAAACTATCTCATGTTGCACCGCTACGAAGCGAGAATCTCGTGGAACGTGGACGGGGAGGGAAAAATGTATTCTGGGTGCGCCTACTATTGTACTGCCGTCGCGTGGTTCTCGCATTTGATTACGAGAGACGATTCGATCAGTAGAGCCTCGTGTATATAACGAGAGAGTCGAGTTAAGCCAAGGAACGAACAGCTGCAGCGGGCAATACTACGGAATGGAATGGAATGAAACGGAATGGAACGGAATAGCAAGAGTGTGTTACAAAATATCAGCTTTCACCATATCGCCACTACGATATCGAGACGTGCAGAGCAACGTGCACGTTGTCGTCGACAACGATGTCGCCGGTCGATGCTATCGTCCTCATTATCCTTGACCCGCGAGATACCGCAGACAGGATTATACACGAACGTTAATTGATACGTCAATAGCACTGTCGTTTACTTATGCGAAATGTCAACTTTATGTATTGCGCATGCAGATTGCCTATATATATAAACGCGATCATTTATTGCAAATATGGAGAATGACAATTAAAAAAAATTAAAATTAATTTTTTTCTCGTTATATTCATAGACAGAATAATGAATCGTTGTCAAGGAAACACTGAATGGACGTGTAGACGAAGTCATAAGAGGATTAATAAATAATAATTGGAATCGAAATATAATAATAGGCACACAAAAACAATTTTTTGATCCAAAGAAAACTGTGGTATTCTTAAACTATGATATTCTTATGTATTTTGATTTCTGCAACTAAATCCAATGTCCAAATTACTTTACGTCATTCTTTCTTTTCTCTCTAACATAGAGAGAAAAAGAGGAAAGATGAATGGTGCAAGATATTCAATTAAAAGGAACAGATTTAATTGTAAGAATGAAGATGTCAAAGATGTGAAAGATGGATTTTTGCAAAATAAACAAATATACTGAATCCTAAAAACAGATGACATCGCGATTATTAATAACTCCAAAAAAATCTGTATTCTACCGGAGAAGTATCATCGTAAAAAAAACCCAACTATGGGCAGTTGTACAGGCACGTACAAGAGACCGTGCTGTGCTGCCTCGCGAAAAGATTCGTATCGCGAATAAACATCTTCGGATTGGGCGGTTCGTTGCGTAAGAGAGAGAGAAGCACGCTCGTCCGACCGAGGCCGCAAAAGTATCGCACGAAGAAGAGTCACAAATCGTTCATCGCACCTGAAGGATCTCCCTTTTCGCCATAATGTCAGACATCCACGATCGTAATCCCTAATTGCAGGCCGTCGTTCTTTAGAAGGGGCCGTTCCCGCGGCCAACGTAGTGTTTTCACGTGGTGTTCCACGTGAGCGCCGTGTCTCAATGCTACGGCGCGATTGAAAGTAAATTCTTTTTTTATTGACAGGATACATACCGGCGTGGCTGCTCGTAAACCCGACACTTCGCGGTGTTTCTCTAATAGAAGAATAGATAGAACATAGTCATAAATAAGTCACAATGATATCACAGGTCGTCATCATGACATCAGTTGATACTTAACCTACAAGATGGGTCACTAGTGACGCGAGCGATTCCTGTTCGTACAAGTTTCTTTGAATCTTTCAGTAATTATAAATTATATTACTACATTTTACTTTCCAAAATGAAGTTCCAACATTTATTCTAGAAAGTTGAAAGTATATTGGTGAATTTTTAGAAATTTTTTTTAATCATTCTAAATAAGGTGAAAAAACGGAAGGATTTTAGTGCTCCTGTTTGTACGGATGAAAAACACACCCTTTTAGGGTAAGGATTAAAAATGAACTTATAAATGTCTAACTAATAAGATAATATCCTTATGATATTATAATTTTTGTGTTCTATTTTCCTGGCCACCACGTGATATGAATTATCCCAATTCTGGCAGAAATCAAAATCGGAGCGTAAGTTGAATGTAAGAAGAGAATAATAAAAGCGAAAATTGAAACAACGAAAGTAAAGAACGAATGTAAAGAAAAGCGTTTACGCGTTTTTCCAATCTCGTTGTTCCAATTTTCGCATCCTAGAAACTTTGTTTACGCTTCTGTTATTCTCTCCTTACATTGAATTTACGCTCTGATTTTGATTTCTGCCAGAATTGGGATAATTCGTATCACGTGGTACGTTATTTTACACATTATAATCACGCATTGTCTTTTTTTCTTTTTTTAAATAGAAATACATAATAATAGTTCTAGCGCATACTATCCTACACCCTTCATTTTCGATTTTATGACACGTCTTTATTATGTATTCCAGTAAACATGATGCAAAACATGGTGATAAAGTGAGAAGAGGCTACTTGAAACCAATGACTGTATGAAAGAGTCATTATCATTTCGCAACCTACTATTATATGAACTGCAAAAATGAACAAAAATGAAAAAGCTGTCAAGTGCTGCATGCATAAAGATACATTTATATCTCTGAATTGAGCGATGAAAGTTTATAATCCGTGTAAATTAATCGAGACATAAACTCATTGAGAGCGACGATGTTGCGATTTCGCTTTTCTGATTCTTCTCGTTCGTTATGCTTGACGCGCGAGTTAATTAATGATTTTGATCGTTGTATTTGTAATAGGGCGGATTAGTTGACAGATTTTTGTATACAGATCAATGGCTGTGATTCTTAAGATACCGCGTACGACATTCTCTCTTCCATGAAACGATCAGGCGAGAGTCACCATCGATTCGAAGTGGAGTTTGCGATTCATAGTCTCGCGAAAGGACTTTCGACGTTCAAGAAATCGCCAATTCACTTTTGCAATCGTCAAGCGTACATTCGATGCGAAGCGGACGCGCACAGCTGATCCAGATGACTTAGTGCTTAAAAGTCTACGAGCCATAATTTTCCACTGGCAATGACGTTTTTAACCGTCACCTACATCGTTGATGCATTATATGATGTGTAATCAGGGTCTTTCTGAATTGCAGATTTTTGCATGAAAGTTCCTAGAAATGATGTATTAAATGACTGTGACGACAACAAAGAGGACAAAAACGACGACAATGATTGATCTTTCATTATATTCAGTTATATTCAGAATTTTTTTAAACGGGAGAGAATTTATCAATTCTGTTATTATAAATACTAATTTTAACCGAGGGCATTACCTCTATTTGATCAAATGGAGTACTCTTGACATTCACTCCAAAGAATTTAGAGAGAATACTTTCTTAGCTTTTGCCAAAGCTATAATTAACAAAAGTTCCAGAAATTATTTATATTTTTGTAAGGAGAAGTAAGGAGAAGAAAAAAAATTTTATGTGAGAACAAGCAATTTACTCAGAGTCGAAAAGAAAAAGCTGTATTCTTTATAATTAAAAGTTAAAAAATAAATAAAAAATTTCAAGGGGAGAGTTTGAATCCCTTACTTCTCCACTGGATACGCCTATGTTTTTGTCAAAATTCACGTGAGTTATTATAGCGAATCGGGATTTTTATTTATAATCATTACTCAATCCATTATAGTTATCACTACGTATTATTTCTAATAAATCGAAGAAATATATTATCATTATTGCGTATTCCTAATAAATCGAAGAAACTCATACAATCAGTATTTTCTTTTTAAAATTTATATTATCGTACTTATATTATCGTAGTATATTTAAAAAATGTCATTAATAAGAAAGAATATAAGAGAGAAATATAAGATAAGGAGCTAAAAACCATGTTTTCTAGGAATGTTAATAGATTTTCACGTTGGAAATATTTATTATAATAATAACTATTAACCTGAGATCGAAAAAACAATAATTAACAGTTGTGAACTCTATGATGTGAACTCAACCCTCTTTGCAAATGCACGATGGAGGAAGATTGCGTAATGGAGAATAGTGAGGCAATCGTGGCAGTTAAAATGGCGATTTCAATTCGCGATATATCTCAAACGCAGCCTTTGGCATCATAAATGCAGTCTTCATAATATCAATATTGCTTATATTGCAGCGTTACATGATAATTAGTGTCTTCAAGGTTTTATATTAGAATATTTATGCGATTTATGATTTAATTTGTTTACAATGACAGTCATCGCGGATTTGAGGCGATATTTTATTCATACTCAATGCATCGAATAATAATTAATACATTCGATTAATAACATGAGTGTCACTCGGAAGCACACGCAACTTTTGTAAGCAACCAGCTTTATAAATCTTTTTTCTCTTATAGTAGATTCTTTCAAAGAGTAATTTATCATCAAGGTTGCTTATATTAATTTAAGCCCGATTTAATTAAAAATTAAAAATTAATTAAAAATTAAAAGACGTATATTAATCTAATAATATAAGAATCTACATTTTATGTTTTTGTGTAACAATAGAGAGAATAAAGATGAAAATAGTGTAGGACTAGGAGAAAAAAATAATAATTTTGATGTAAAATAACTGCATTGTGTAATTACACTGATTTTGTTTGAAGAATCAAAAAAAAAAAGAATCTCAGTATATGCCATATGTTATATATATGGAATGTTGCAATGAAGGAATGTTGTAATAAGGGAAGACACAAAAAGAACCTGGATTATTGCCTCAAACGAAACCATAAAAATCAAGCACGAACATAACCTTTTCTCAGGACTGGACTCGTTACCCAACAATGATTGTCGAGGATGTTCTTTACGTGCTCGATGGACTCACTCAGGGAATTACAGGTGGTCTCAAGAGCATACGTAAACTGCTAACCCGGACGTAACGTTCATATATCATATGTATCTTTATTATCATATTATCGGCGGGATCGCTCGTGCGGTTTTTCCACCATTTGACACAATGTCTTGGGGGACGTCGAGTGACAGACGATAACCACAATTGCGACTTAAAATATTTCCCGCTAGAACGTTTCACAATTCTATACATCTGTCTCGGCGAGAATCATTAACTGTTAACCTTTCGTCATTAGAAATGATTATTGATAGTTGATAAATAGAAACTTTCAGTTATTTCCTATTCTACATTTAGTTAACTGCTTTATTATTGAACGAGCAAATTTCACAATAATGACACGTTTATGTATTTCTTGACTTTTTAGGACTGTAGCATACAAGATAGCATATAACTGTCTGGATCAATGAGCATGTTACGTAAATTAATAAGGCAACTTAATGCTAGATGATTATTGGTCGAGATGATTTTATGCTATGCTATGTTTATGCATTTTATATGTGCTGTAGCCCTTATGAATTGAATAAATATGTGTCACAATATCAAGAGAATAAAATTAAGTTCTTCTGTTATTTTGACACCTTTACGCGCGAAATGATCGATTTACATCGGGAAGACGAAACGCGCTGATATAAAATTTATGCTACGGAGAGTTAATGGAGATCGACGCAACAACTTGCGGCGTCCTACTTTGTAGGACGTGAACTATTCACCGCGAATACTTATTGAAACGTTGCTTTTCTCCCCAGTGTGAAAGTGCTCTCCCCCTCTTAAAAGACTTTGAAACGAACGGCATGTATCAAAACTTTGATTTCAGCAGTCCCGTTAATACGATGCACGAGACGATCGAGAAAACGGGGCGCTCTAAGCGGAAGGAAACTCGCGGAGCGTCGAATATTTCCGCGCAATTAGTAACAGCTTTGCCCACACGTGAAAGCGACGTAAATTAAATCAGCCGTTAGAGCAAAGAAACAGAAAGCAACCTCGGCTCTATATCGCATATATCAGTTTATAATTGCACCGTGTTATGCAAAAATGAGTTAACTCGCGTAGTAATGGCGAATTGCTTGAGTAAATTGAATCGACAAGTAACAGGTCTTTTCTTATTCCCCTTTGAATAATTATATTTTAATATATAATGAAACTATGACACAGAAAATATGTAGGAAACGGATTTTACAATATACACATTGTGGAACATTGCATATATTAATTAAAATGTAGAGTTTTATGTTGCACTTTAATTTCTTTTTTTTTTTATATTAAAAGAAGCTCGTAATTTAATAAATTTTCATTCAATAATGATAATAATTTATATCGATTTGTCGAATACAAAATACAATTAAAAAAGAAGAATCTAATAAAAGTGTCTTTATAGGAAAAGAACAGAATCAACGAAATGGATATGAAAAGAACGATTTTGCTGAAGTATAAAAAAATTTAGCTAGATATAGATCTGAAAATAGTTTTGTTGGATTAAATTAAAGTTTAATTTAAGTAATTAGATAAATTAAAGTAATTAGATAGAAATCTCAAGCATGATTTGCAAAATATTGTAAAATGTTTTGAAATTCTAGCAACTAATTTGAGCAGCCTACACAATTATTTCGATGGTTTAACAAAATTATTTTCAGATTTGGCGTATATATATAGCTAAATTTTTACTTCAGCAAAATCATCCTTTTCGTGTCCATTTTATTGATTTTTGAGACCTTAACAAGCTTGTTATCGACCAGCTGCAACGCGAAACCCGTAAGGCAAGCCTCGATAATAGTTACATAGGCAGCTATAAATAAAATGAGACAACGAAAAATCAATACGCACAACTATTTGAAAAGTCGTTATGAACAAAAACTCAAACAATTCTACTAGGATTGTAGTTTTCCGCATTTTCTCTGCGGCTATGTTCCTAGATGCTGACAATTCGTTCTCTCAAACGAGATCGAATTCTTTCACTTTAGAGGTAGGATGCCTAATTGGAACGATTAGCAATTCTCAGGTCAACGATAACGAACTATATAAACGCATACTTACGTTATACAACATACGATTCTCGTCGGTTTCGGTTCATGCATATACGAGCATACGATCGCAAATATTGAAAACGAAAGTTTTATTCCGCTCTGTTTTTACGAACGATTTTCTCTTTTTGTATCCGCACTCTTGCGTTACTCGATCGTTGCCGATGTAACTGTAGCTTGGCAATGTTCGTGAAAATGGTTCCTTCCGTAGCGATTAATCCCATGGAGCTGTGACGTAAGCGTGAAATCATTAATTACGCGAGATTGTTGTAAGAAACGTTCGTTGATCCGCGAGACTGACAATGAGATTCCGCTTCCTCCTGAAAAAAGAAATCAAGCACGCGACTCGCACGCTCGCCAGGAGGACACTCCGTTTTCGCGGCCGCGGGCACACCGTGTCTGGTGAGAAGAAACGAGAGTGATTAGATCTCGCTTTCAACGCTACGCATGCACAACCGGGTCTACCTTCTCTTGAACAGGAACGTTCTCTCCTTCCCGAATCGTTCGAAGCGCACGATTGTTTGGCAAGTATGTGCCACGTGCTGCGCGAAGGCACGTACAGGTACATGACGTTCTTGATACATTAATTATGCAGAAATTAAAGTCAGATTAAAAGAATTATTAGGTCTCTTATAATTAATCTTCGATCAGAGTTACAGGTAATTTGAACTCGAACAAAAATATTTAGACGATTATACAATCCGATTGGTACTACACGGAAAGACTGATTTTGCAGCAGTATAAAAATTTATACTGTTAGAAATGTAACCATGAATTTCCTTTACATGTAAATGAAGCTCGTAGTTATGAACGAAATTAAAAATAATAAATAATTTAATTGAAAATTAAGTTACAGTAGTTACTTAAATGTAATGAACGTGTACATTAAATTTATGAAATTTAATGTATACGTAAATATACTTTTTAGTTATAAACACATTAAATTTAATGTAATGTCATGAAATTAAGTTCAAATTGTGTAATTTAAAAGTATATTAAATTTTATGAAATTTTTAACAGTAGCTAGATCTCAAAATGATTTTATTGAACTATCAAAATAATTATGTAGAAAACTCAAGTATGAATAACTGCAAAAAGTTTTGATGAAATTTAAGAACCGGTTAGAGCGTCCTACATAATTATTTTGATGGTCCAATAAAGTTATTTTCAGATCTCTATCTAACCAAATTTTTAGATATTTCAACAAAACTATCCTTTCTGTGTATGAGTTATCAATTCTAAAATTTTTTTGTAAGATATCTTCTAAATTGTAGGTCAAAAAACTTTGAATCTTCCTCTATCAATCGCTGTATAAGGTGAAGATTTATTTGCTTCTGTATTTCAAACAGGATGTTTTAGAACTTATAAATATAATTTCATAATTTAAGGATTAACAAAAACGATAACAAAAAATAATAACAATAAATCAATATACGAAGCTGTATACACAATATTATAGAAAATAAACTTAAACTCGCCCGTGCATCTTTTAATTTAATGCAGGACTGAATAAGCGGAGGCGATAAATGACATTCCTCGCTGCATTCTTCATCGGCGTCGGTTTCGCAACGTCGTTAGGAATGCTATCTATTAGCTCCTTTAGGTTCGTATAATTTCACGTGACTTTTAATTAAGCATTTATTCGGACTATCCGTGCGACGCTAATTACGTAAACGGTGTTCTAGTTAGACTAGATAGAGTATCCTCTATGGATTATAGTACTTTTGACTTATTCGGGTGTTATGTGTGGAAATCGTACGTAGCAAACTCAAGACCAAAATGTTCGAATCTCGATCTTAAAAAAGTGACCTCTACTGTAAATAAAATCCGTGCGTGTCTTGACTAATGATTGCAACATTAGCCTTGTCATTGTTGAACACAGTTAGCAATCAATGGCGAAATAAATCGTGAAAAAAGTGCAAAAATCCGTTAATTAAAGTTTATCAAGATAAAAGTTCTAGTCGAAATTTGATCGTATTATAGCGAATCCCTTTTTTATACCCATAATTAACCGTTGCGGTTACAGTTTAAGCATAATATCAGTTTTATCAAACAGTTTTTTTTCTAAAGATTCATGAAAAGAAATATACGAATAACACGAAAAAAGTTGCACTGTTTTGCGTTTCATCCCAATCAAAATTGATCAAATAAATAAATAATACAAAACAGACATTCAAGAGAGTCAGATGCGGAAATTATTGCGCAAACTATTCAATAATAAAATAATTCTAATACAAATGACACTAAATAAATCGTATACAATTGTAACATTTTTTAGCTCATGTTCCGAGTTCTTAACTTCTAAATGTCCGTTTTTTATTATTTATTTATTTGAATTGTCGAGAGTCCGTTATTGATTTTCTTCAAAATTGATTAGCTGCCAATCGAGTCCGTTTCGAAAATTGCTTTTGAATGCTTTTGAAAAAGATTGCAGAGCAATGAGCTATTTACAATACATAACCTCGATTTTTACGAAATATAGATTTGGTACAAGACGATTTGGAAACAGGCGGTCCTCGATCGTGCCGCGAATTCGGACCCACGTGTTTTGCGACGTGCCGCGTAGTGAAATGAAGGGTACTTACGTCATTTATGGTCGGTAGGAATGGAGTTACGTCGATCGGATGCACGATCTGTAACGGTCCTCATGTTTCCATCGCTGCCGACGAGATCTTCAGTATGACGAGGGACGACGGGGATGGGGAGAAAGGTGGGTTGTACAAATTGCTCTCCTTACACGTACACGATGCACAATGTGCCCTGATCGATCCCGCGGCGAGAAACCGAGGGAAGCTGAGGATTCGAAGGATCGGCGTTACGTGCTTCCTCACCCCGCGCGCGATTTCTGGCAGCCGTTTTCTCGCTTCCGCGTGATTCCGTATGCATCAATTCTCGTATGATCACTGCACAACACAAAGGTATTAGGAGACAGGAAGAAGGTAAAGAGAAACGCGCATAACGATCTTCGCGAAAATAATGGACATCATAAATGTCGAATATCGCAAGATTTGACACTCCCTCAAATAGAAAAGACAGAAGTCATAATAATATCACAAGGATATTATCATCGTGATTATTATTTGTCACTTATAAAATCATTTTTAAGTATCGAATGACTTCATGATATCATTATGACTTAATTATGATCCCGTGTTCTACCTGACTTTCACTTCGGGGAAAATAGAAAAATAAAACTAAAATTGACTCAATTTTATCCTGACAACTTTGTTCGATAATGCTTTTCTTCTGACGAAAAGCTGGAAGATTGCAAATAGAATTGTTAGAGAAAAAAGAAGGTATAAAGAATAAATTTAGGAATCATGGGTGTTTATTGTTCGTCGGAGACACCCCAATGTTAGAATGCAAAGAATTGAAGGAAATCTGACTTTTTTATCCACCGGTCGGATGGCCTGGGAGCGGAGAGACGTGCAGGGAATTCAATTAAACGAAGTAGGAAAGAAAGAAAGAAAAAGGAAAAAAGGAAAAAGAAGAGGACCGTTTAAAAAAAACTCGTCCTCCTGGTTACGCAAAACCGCGATACGTCGGTCGCGGCCAAAAATAAGAATCGCGCGCCTTTTACAACGAAAAGTCGACCGGGGAAGAGTAAACGTATTTAATTTCGTGCCGTTTTGCATACGCATGTCGCGTTGCATTTAGATTTGTTTTTTATTGCTGCATTGAACTGCACTACAATTTTCTTTTTATTCTCTCTCTTATCGAATATCGAATATAATATCATATTATAAACAATTACACTTTAAATTATACTTTAAATCGTATTAATTTTTCACTTTAGATATAAAAAGTGTACAGTACACTAAAAACAAAATTTTTATTTAGTCTTAATATATATTTCTTTTAATAATATTAAGTAGACATTTGCTTAATAAATAAATATTTAAATAAAAAAAATGAAATTAAATTAATGGTTTTGTATCAAATAAATATATGTTTACATTTAGTAAATATTTACTTAGAATTGTTCAAATATTTATTAAAATTTAGAATTTTTTTCAATGTAGTTCAATCGTAAATAACAAATCTATTAATCGCGAATTAAATTTCGAGAGTTCAACTTATAGAAAATAATAGTGATCTCTACAATTATCTCAATTATAATAATGTTAATTAAAAAACACTAATTAATTTGACATAACCAAAATGACATGTGATAAAGAATAAATATTAAATAATTTTAATACGAATAATTCGCAGATATAAACAAAATTAATTTTTATTTGATACTTTTGACGAAGAGATTTATAATTGAATAGGTTCAATAGATTTACTGTCAACCGGAAGATTAACAAACTCCAAAGAGTTAATAAATGCTATTTCTTCACAATATTTATATGATTCGTCGTAACTAACAGAACTTTATTGAGATGAGTTTTACAAAGAGGAAGGTTAACTCTTTCGTCAACGACGAAACGGAAATTCTTTAACCTCACCTTGCTGATTTTCGATTTCAAAAGCGAGTGGTCACGAAAATGTAGAACACGTTTGCTTTTCTACGCACGTGAACCCGTTGATACACGCTAGGCACATACTTCACTCTCGCCTCGCTTTTCGCGACTCTCGAATTTCGGGGCGCGACCTGCACGACGCACAACTATGGCGCGACACGCGCACGAACTTTCTCCATATCGATATCAATCGATCTCGCAAATCTCATTACGTAGGACACGGAAATGCTCAAGGTTCTCCCTTTGTTATTCTCGCACCTTATTAATCTCGCCTACTCGTTGTCTTCTCCTTGACCCAAGAATCTCTAATTTGAAATGCGCGGTATAAATTGACTTATGCACACCTTCGAATGTGATACTTAAGGTGCTTTCCAGCAAAAGGCATACACCGATAAGACATACGCAATGTAACACAGTGAATCTTTGTTGTTTGCCAATGTTAAATAAAGATGAAATAATCACAGTGTAACGTTATAGATGCGTTCGGAGACACGTTATTAGTGCTATTCGTGTTATTCTATATCTTCATCGTTTATCAAATGTAAAAGAAGAAACTGACACAAATAGCGGTAATAGCGTCTCCCCGAACACACTTTGCACATATCTTGCTGGCAGTACCGTGTAACTCACCGTAACTCGCGCCAATTTCCGCAATCCCTAGATTCGTAATATATATATATATATATATA
>NW_017259251.1:195523-203523 GCF_001594045.1 Atta colombica
CTTGGATTCACACGCGAATCACGCGTTCTCTCACAATTGATACGACGCGATGCGGACGATGAGCCTATCCTGTTTTCCCAATAATAGACACCCCGCCGATAGACTAATTTTTGTCGTAGGACAAGCAAACGGACGGCACCCGATCGCGCGCGCGTGACGGTGATGATGGTGATGGCGATCCAAAAATCCCTCGCGCGAAAGAGGAACGCGGGAGGGAACCGGGACGCGGACGAGATGGACCGAACGGGTGGTGTTTAGGTGCACGCGCGCCGGCGCGATTCGGAATTTAATGCGAGTGCGCGAACGGACTCGGTATAACTGCGACACACAACGACGGCGGCCGTCAGTGTCGGCGGGTGGCGAGAGTCGACGCGGGAAGTGGGGAAGTCGGGCCCCGACGTGAGGGACCGTGGGGAAGGACCCCGGTCCGGTGCGCACCAGCGCGCACTGTTCTCGGTGCAGAGCTCTTGAACGCGGATCACGTTCGTTACATGGCTTTGCTCGCGCGCAGCGGAAGGCCGTTCTTCCGAGAGAGGATCGTGCGCGTGCAGCGTTCAATCAATTTAATTGACAAGTGTAATTGATCGAAAAAAAAAGTTGACGAATCAGACGCAAGAAACTTAAATCTTGCACGACTTTTAACTTTGTAAAATTATGGGATTTTCTCGAAACGTATATACTTGCGCGCGATTTTTCGAAAAATTGCTTTTAAAACATTCAAAACATTCGAGATATCGAATCTCGATTGCGGTCAGTTTTTCTTCGTTTTTGTCATACGACAAATTTTTCAAGCTTGGTTATAAGATAGAAAGAATCTCTTTGTTTTATAATTACAGGCTTGAAAAATTTGTAAGGCACTCATGATGTCAATATTATGTTACTGTATGCTGCGTGTTAAAGTCACCTGTTCCGCTAGCTTTGTTTATATAGGAAGTTATTTACTAGTTTAGTAATAAAAAGCGTAACGATGAAATAGCGGTGTCTAGATAGAATAGAGTAGTGAGACTTAAGCTGTAAGAAATTGATCAATCATAGTTGATTATTCTCTTCGTATTTGTTCGTAATTGGTCAATTTCTTACTTAGGCTTAAGACTTACTACTCTGTTGTAGACACGGCGAAAAACTATCTTAAATCAGATTTTAAACAGATTTATCAACATGATAGCTAATAAAACAAAAATTTGAAAATGTTTAATTAAAAGTGTCTGAATTTATTGCAAAGTTTACTTCAGACGATACGACTCGTAGCAGAATTCATGAATAGAAATTTTATTTATAATTTCATATATATAATAGAATATTTCAAGAATCAAGATATATAAAGGTAAAATATATACTATAAATAAAATTTTCTCTTACAATATAAAGTAAATTATAATTACAATTGCTTATTCGCGTAAACGTAATTCCAGAATTGTCTGTGTACATTTTTAGCATTTTGGAATTGCGTTTAATTACAAAGATAATATTACAAGATAAGGGAAGCGCGTTATGAACATATTTCTGTTTCGTGAAATTGATCCCCTTAGATCGTATGGATACCTTGAAACAATCAATGTCATTTACCGACCAGGAGCAGCGGCGGAAGAGAGGAAAACGCTACACGCACAAATATAGGTCCTTTTACTTTCGAATCGTCGAGTAACATGGTTACTGTTCTCCAAGGTGTTGGATTATAGAACACGTTAAACAGTAACACGTTATCGAGGGGATGCCGAGGGAAATCGCGTAATCGTCGGACGAGCGTTGAATCAGCATCGCGGAAACTTTAATTATTGGCGGCTTTCCACGGAGCGAGTCGCTTATCCACGAATTGCATCCACGGTTGGATGGCCGCTTACGGTAATGCGGGTGTTGCGCAACAAGTAAATGGCTAATAACCTCGAATTGAGAGATTTCCTTTCGAATGCGATTCCGCGTCATGGAAACGCGAACGGCTCGAACTTTATTTGGAAGGCACCACAGCTGTATCACTTATAAAAACGCTTGTAGTCTAGTTTTATTTGACAAACACGACAAACTTTTCGCGCCAATACTCTCACTGAGAAGAATACATCGTCGTCTTTTCAAGCTCTACGTAATTTTTAAGCTGAAATTAGCTGCATATAAGTTCAGAGTTGTGACGTTAGGCAAAGATTCACATTAAAATGCCAAGAAAATCAGCGCTTAACATTGATTAATCCTAACGTTTGTCCTGACATGTAATACAAAGACTGCATTGAGCAGAAAAAGCAGTGCTTTGCAATTGTTGTAAAATTTAAATCTATTTGATAATAAAGTCCCTATCCGCAAATGAGTCATACATTATTTCTACAAATTTTATTAAGTAAAAAAAAAAAATATTCAGATTTCTATTTTCATAGAAGAATCAATATAAACAAAGACAATATTATGTCGAATAATAACTGCTAATATTATTGTAAATTTCAAATTCTATTACTACAGTAAAAAAATTTAAAAGTTAAAAATTTAGTATTAAAATGTATTAAAAATTTTTCTTTATCTCATAAAAAAATATTTGTATGTGCATCTGTTGAATATAAAATATATCAATACTAAAATAATAATTTCAATATACATATATAAAATTTCTTTAATTTGCGAAAAATAGTTCATAATTATAAAATATTTCATTATTATCAATAAAATATTTATTGAATTATTCGCATGAATCGAATTATAAACAAGATAGGCGCATCAAATATGCTGCTACTGGAGATTTTGCTCATTTTCGATTCTCTACAATTTTCTACTTGTTATCTATGTAAAAATACTTTATCAATTTCTGTGTCTCTCATTATGCTATCTATTGCATTTTGTTCTTTTATTTTAATGTGTTGTTATACTTAATATACTTCAAAAAGTATTTTCATCCGTACTTTATAATATATTATAATTATGAGATTATCTCACACATATTGTCTTAAAGGATGTCCAAAGTACGTCTACATCATAAAGACGCCGCTCGGAGAATTATGTTCTATGAGACTTTTTAAATAAAGATATTTGAAATATTTTATTTTGATTTCACTTTTTTTTATCGCATTATATTTAATTTTTTTCTACAAAATATACTTAATGCCTTTTTTTTATATTTTTAATATAAAAATTTTATATTCTTATTCAATTATTATTAATAAAATGATACAGACACATATTGAGTATATTTATTCAATAAAATGTTACTAAAATAATTACACTGCTAGAGTGCGCTGAGATTAACGTTCATCAGAATTCTGGTAATATTGCATATGTTTAAAAGTATCTATGTGAGCTCTGTAAAATTCAACTGAAAAATATTAAACAAATCTTTATAATATAATATACTATAATTCTTATAATATAATATAGTCTACCAAATATTGTAGCTGTAAAATCTCGAATCTTGTCATAACAACTAGAAATGTTTGATTCAAAGTGCATTTAATTATTAACACAATGTCATGGCTTATTTCGAGCTATAATTAAAAAAACTTTCAATTATTATAATTAACAAATTATTATAATTAACATTTCGGCTTACAAAGCCTTCCTCAGTGTTATAACGCAGAAATATACAATCATAAGTTAACGAACAAAGAATAACGGACAATAAAATTTAAAACCCATCAATGGTGAAGTATTAAAATATAAAAAAATATAAAAAAATTCAAACGTCAATAAGTATCCCGCCAGGTGACAAGATAGGAACATTTGGATATTTTAGTCAACAATAGATTAATTACATTCATCGATAAAATTGATTTGTCAAATTCCTCGGTTAAGATCGAGAATCCAGTTTGTCATAGATTTGTATCAAGCAATTTAAGAATTCTTTAGTTACGAGTATTTCATGATATTTTGTAGAACAATTAGATTTATTAAGATAATATATTATTAGTGTGAATCAGAGGTACAGAATCAAATAATAACTTATGATAATTTATATAAAATACTATAATCTAAACTTTCAGTCAAAGATCCGGTTAAGTTACATTAAAAATACAGACTGTTGCTCGTTTGAAAATTAACTGATGTGAACTATAGGTCAAATAAAAAAGTAAGACAATAAAATCAAATATAACAAATCTGTTCAAAACTGTGACCATTTATTTCTCATATATCAAGTATGTTGAAAAAAGAGTTATCCAATAACTCAGTATCTTTCATTAAATTTAAACTGTTTTTTTTGTTCTTTAATATTCTTTAATTTATATATTATTTTAGAAATATTTCTTTTTCGATAATTCTTTTCAAAACCAAGAGTACTAATTTTTTCTTAATCAAAGTCATGATTAGTTTCCATGATATGTTTCGAGATTACTGAGTATTTGGACTGATCTAATTTTATATTATTGTTCTTTAATTCTTGATCCAAAAAATTCAAACAATGGTCTTTCTCATATTAAATAGTAAATTTAAGTCTATCATGCTTCATTAAATGAATTTAAAATTTGAGTAACCTTATCTTTAGATGCAATCATAAAAACATCATCAACATATCTAAAGTACGCAGAAATTGTAAAGAATTTAACTCTCTCTTCCAAATCCTCCATGACAATGTCAAATCTAAAAACATGATTCGCTATAGATGCTTAAACAAGCTTAAATTTATCAAAATAAAGACAAAAATCACATGATAAAAATAATAATGTTATATATAAATTGTAGTAACTGCGATGCATATGTTGGCCAAACAAAGAAACAATTCTGCAATTGTTTCTTTGTTTGGCCAACATACGATATTGTGAAATTCTACATTCTATAATAAAAACATAGAATTTATAATTGAGAATTTGAAGGATAACGGATATCCTTTAGGAATGATTTTTTATTATATTAACAAAAAGATTAAAAGGCTAGTGAAAAATCCACGATGTGGTTAATAACATCAACTCTGATAACGTTGACACTGATGGAGTTTTAAGAGAGATAATGGTTTTCCTGTATATATGATCTATTTCTAATAAAATTACTAAGTCTATTAATAAAAATCTAAAAACATGATAGGTGCTTAAACAGTTTAAATTTATTAAAATAAAAACAAAAATCAACATGATAAAAATAATAATTATATAATATATATTATATAAATTGTAGTAACTGCGATGCATCGTAGGCGATGCATCGTGTTGGCCAAACGAAGAGACAATTGCAGATAAGAATTAAAGAATAATAATATAAAATTAGACCAGTCTAAACATACAGTAATCTCAAAAAATATCACGGAAACTAATCATGACTTTGATTAAGAAAAAATTAGTATTTTTGGTTTTGAAAATAATTATCGAAAAAGAAATATTTCTAAAATAATACATATTAAAGAACAAAAAAACAGTTTAAATTTAATGAAAGATACTAAAGATACTTATTGGATAACTCTTTTTTCAACATACTTGACAATATACGAGAACTAAATGGTCACAGTTTTGAACAGATTTATTATATTCGATTTTATTGTCTTACTTTTATTTGACCTATACTTCACATCAGTTAATTTTCAAACGAGCAACAGTCTGTATCTTTAATGTACTTAACCAGACTTGACTGAGAGTTTAGATTACAGAGAGTTTAGATATTTTATATAAATTACCGTAAGTTATTATTTGATTCTGTATCTTTGATTCACACTAATAATATATTATTTTAATAAATCTAATTGTTCTATAGAAATACTGTTCATGAAATATTCGTAACTAAAGAATTCTTAAATTGCTTGATACAAGTCTATGACAAACTGGATTCTCGATCTCAACCGAGGAATTTGACAAATCAATTTTATCGATGAACGTAATTAATCTACTCTAAAAAAAGTATCCAAATATTTCTGTCTTATTGTCACTTGGCGGGATACTTATTGAATTTTTTTTTATATTTTTTTATATTTTGACACTTCACCATTGATGAGTTTTAAATTTTATTGTATCCGTTATTCTTTGTTTATTAACTTATAATTGTATTTCTATGTTGTAGCATTGAGAAAGGCTTTGTCAGCCGAAATGTTTGTTAATTATAATAATTGAAAGTTATTTTAATTATAACTCGAAATAAGCCATGACATTGTGTTAATTTTTAAGAAAAAATTCGAGCATTTTTTTACTCTATTACATTTAATTATATATGTTGACATCAAAATCATTTTTTTTATGCATTAGGTAGAAAATCTATTATGGATTATATATTATCATACCGATATTAAAGTCATCAGGATGGACAAAATTGCGCTATAAAACTAAAAAAATGTTTTCACTTAATGAAAATATTTATTAAAGTTAAATTGAGAACAATTAATACAAAAAAACTTTGACTACATAAATTAACAATGAAAGGTATAAAAATGCAGTTAATATTGATAAACTTCAATATTATATATATATTGTCATTTAGATATTTATTTAATTTCCAAAATTGAATGTATATAAATATATATTCCATTATATACATTATATTACGTATATACTTTTAATTAATATTGTATGTACCTGGCAAACGAAATTATATCCAAAGTGGAAATATCCGATGCCAAATTTTACCTCTCTTAGTTATATTTGTAATATAAATTGCAAAATCTAATTGAAATAAATAATTGAATAAACGTTAGTTATACACTACTTTTCATGAAAGTTTAGAAATTTAAATTATTTAATAATTCTATACATAAATTTTATCTAATGAGCATATAAAAAATTAAGACATTATTATAAAACATCAATTTTACATTGTTAGAGCAAAGGAGCAACCCAATCCCTTAAGTTAAATAACATTTTGTTATTTTTAACTTCAATATGTGTCAAAATCAATAAATTTTTCAGTTTCAAAGTATAAACAGCGTTCATATTAATAATTAAATTTGAAACAAATTTAATATATTTTCTTGAATTACATCATACAACTCCAATGTTTTAATTAAGTTTACGGCATATTGAGAAAAATTAGGCGAATCTAAAAATGATTGAAAATAATTCAAATATAATTTATCAACGTTACAAATTTAACAATATATCCTTTGTATATTTTAGGCTACTTGTACATATATTCAAATTAATTACAAAAATTTTATAAATTATTAAAAAAAGTTTTAAAATATAATGTTAAATTACTATGTAACGTGCACAAGTATCCTGAAATATATGAGTATATAGTGTACAATTGCTGTTTCAATAATATTTCAATTTTTTGCATAATCATTGGATAAAATTTATGCAAGTGTTCAAACTTTCATGAGCGCTAGTAAAATTACGAATAGAATAGTTAAAATTTTATATAACATTTTATTGTAATTATTTACCTGTTCATCTAAGTCTTCATCGAGATTATAATTAGATAATTTGTGAAGAATTGCTACTGTCTCATTTATCTGAAATTGTTTTTATACAATTTGAATTTTATTACAATGTTTATAGTAAAATTGAAAATTTTACTTAATAAATAAGGTTATGTTATATCGAAAAAAATTTTGATGTAAATTTATTGTTGCAAAATTGTTACTCGCTTATTATTCTAGTTATAAATTAATAATGTTTTAATTCTACTATACCTTACAGTAAACAGTTTGACATACATAGTTTAGTGTAAGAAATATGGCGCTACATAAAATGAAATTCAAAGTTGCATATAAAAATTTGTAAATTACTAGAAATGTCCATATAAGTATTTGTTTATTTCCCAATATAAGTAGCCAATATATATTCATATAATATGGAATAATTGCTGAAAAGTTCCATAGCATTTGTAATAACATTTGTATGTTGAATATTTTATTTAGTTTGTGTAATATAAAGCATAGTTATAGGTGGACGTGTCTGTAAATAAATCATCAATGGTTATAATTAATAACCATAAAGACACATATGTATAATATAAGAAATATTAAGTAAAATATACTTTTAGAGCCAAGAATTTGATTTAAACTATAGTTGTAATTTGTGATCAGTTCAAAATATGCAATTATAGTTGAAGTTAATTATTTTTGAATATGTATTTGTATATGCATACATATTATATATTATATATATATATAT
>NW_017259251.1:203623-204508 GCF_001594045.1 Atta colombica
TATTATTGTTTTGAAGTAATATAAAAAAGTAAGTGATATATATATTATCACTTATATGAACCATTTATCCCAAGTTTCTCCTATATATAATATCTCGTAAATTATTAATTTTTTTTTATATCTTTACTCTACTTTTATAGAATGCTTAGAGGAATCAAAAATTGTCTAAAAAATCATATAATTCTATTTTAAAAAGTAAAAATAATCTTTTTGGTGTCTCTATCTAGAAAAAAATAAAATGAATGTAACCAAAATATGCTCTCCCTCCCCCATACTTTCAAAATTATTTTTTAAAAATCTTTTATACTTTTTGAAATGTCAAAAAATGAGGCAAACACTGTGTTCAGAGAAAAAGATTTCTTTGAATTTAATAAATTTTATTGCATCCAAATAAATTTGTTTAGAATGGTCCAAACAAACCAATGTTTAAATCAATAAGTGCGATTGTTTGAAACAATATTTGAAACAAATATATCTCTGTCTTAAATACATTATTTGTTTGAACAGATAATGTCTATCTTCGATAGACATTATCTCTTCGCGTGATCAATTGACATATAAGTCATTGTTTTCATATTTTCGATCAAATCATGTAATGATTCTAAGAAAGCAATTATTTGCATGAAATAACCTAACTTCTATGAATATATTTTACCATTTTTAAATAAACAATTTGTTTCATTGTTTGTATTCATTGTAACCAAATAATATATTATTTAGTTGAAAAATATTATTTCAAATAATAATGTTATTTCTGTCAAGCAATAGAGATTTTTCGAATGAAACAACAAAATTTTTATTCAAACAAATAATATTTCGTACAAGCATATGTTGTTTCAATGAAACAAATTTTAGTCAAATAAATAGGAATAAATCCAAAGAAAC
>NW_017259251.1:204608-210971 GCF_001594045.1 Atta colombica
TGATGTAAATTGAATTTATCATCGTGTATTACCATTTTTCAAACAATGCCATACAAAATTTCAGAGTGATTCATGCAATAATCTTGATTTGATAGTAGTGAGTGTGTTTGATACAATGGAAAAAAAGAGCAATATCGATCTGTGATTTTTTTGGATGAAAAAACGTGCGAAGAAATAAAAACGAAGTTGGATGCTATCTATATTAGGAACTCTTCATCTATGACAATCAATTTATCAGATATTGACATCAGATATTGATTCAATGAATTCAAACGTGGTTCGTTCGTTTGTTTTTGATGAGGAAATCATTAAAAAAGTCCACGACATGTTTCTCTCTGATCGCCAAACGAAAATGTATGAAGTAGCAAAGGCCGTAGGCGTGTTGTACGGAACGGCATTCAATATTTTGCATGATAAATTGGGAATAAAAAAGAGACCGATGAGTGCCGCAATTGCTCACGGTGGACAACAAACGGATGTGGCTATCAATTTCGAAGCAGTATTTGGAGCTGTTTAAGCGCAATCCACAGGAGTTTTTGTGTCGAGTCGTAACCGTTGACGAAACATGGTTTCATTATTCACACCGGAGACCAAGGAACAATCAAAATAATAGACTTTATTCGATGAACATGCTCCGAAAAAGACCCCAAGATGGTCCCATCGGCCGAAAAAATGATGGCTACTGTTTTTTGAAATGCACAAGGCGTGATTTTCATCGACTATATGGAGAAAGGAAAACCTATTACGAGATAATATTATGATTTATTGGCCCGATTCAATATTAATTTGAAGAAAAAATGCTCCCATTGAAAAAAAGTATTGTTCCATCAGGACGATGCATCAGCTCATTCTTCTGCAGTAGAGAAAGAGTGGCAAATTGCATCACGTGCAATCTCCTCTGATTGGACAAAAGCATCAAAGCTCCATAGGAATGGAAGAGATTGAAGAAAACTGGTCACGTGACTCCTATCCTGATTGGAAGTGAGCATTCACGTGACGCAATTTGCCACTCTCCCTGTGAAGCTCTCTACTTCGCAATCACCACAGCTAAATTGGTCGAATTGCTGCCGCATCCACCGTATTCTTCGGATTTATCCTTCCTGAAAAAATGACTCGATGGAAAGAGATTCATATCGAATGAGATCATCATCAAAACAGAAGCCTATTTTGCAAAGTTTGACAAGTCATATTTTTCGGAAAGTTTAAAAAAATGGCAGGGACGTTAGGAAAAGTATATCCTCTTAAAAGGAGATTACATTGAAAAATAAAAAAAAATTTTTGTGAAAAGTTTGCGTCTTCATTACTAACACGGGTACTATGATTTGCCATCGTTTGCATTCGCATATGTGTAAACAAAAATTCTTTTTAAAAAATTACATTATAATCCATATATGTTGTTTGCAATCCTTAACTGCTGTTATTTGTTGACGCACTAAAATATATCTTTTTTGTCTTCTACCTGTATTATTTTCGAAAAGATCAGAACAGAGTATTTGTAAACGATTATTGACTTGATGAAATTTGAAGCTTGTATGAATTGAATGAAAGAGATTTAGTTATGTCTTTTATTAAGATATATGAATTACATACATATATTTTAATTGCGTTATTAATAAATAATCAAAATCAGACTAAACAAAAAGTTTTTTACTTTTTTATGTTTTTTTATATCTTATACAATATTTTTGGAATTTTTTATTAACTTTTTAGTATTGCATTTTCTTATTGATAATTATTTTTTATCAACATGAGAAAATGCGGTATTAAAAAATTCTTAAAACTCTATGAAAAGAAAATAAACAATTTTTGTCACTTTTTGTTTGTTTTTCTTTAAAATTGATAGTGCTTGAGTAAAAAAATTATTGTAAACCAATATTCGATGATTTTTAGTAATTAATATCTTGTTAAAATTAATTATTAGAAGACTTTATTAGAAGATGTTAGAAGACTTTTCAACTTAGTTTAGTTCGCTCTATATTAGCGCACGAAATATTTCGCGGTTATTCTGGGACATCCTGTATACTAACCCAAGGATGGTTCCCCAAATTATAGCACTTAAAATATTTATAAATCCCAGATAACCAATCAGAAATATATTATAAATATCAACGAAATATATCAAAATTTTCCAGAAACATCTAATAAAGATGTACTGCTAAGTAAAAAAAAATATATACAATCCATCCGACTATTATTCGAATTGTCCAGTTACGCAATCGTTGGTATTCCTTTGGCGCACCAAGTGTTTCCAATGTATCGTCTACTACGGAAAGTTCATACAAGCATATTTTCAATTCCTTAAAAAAATTATATTGATCGATTATACGACATAAAACATATTAATCGATTATGCAACATAAAAAAAATTATTACGATTTTATATTTGAATAAAAATTGTTATTACAATGTGTATAGGTAATGTAATGGATAAAGAGTTATTGAAACTTGATTTGTATTCGAATAAGATTTAAAAAACTGTTAAAAGCTAATTTAGGAAGGTAATACAAATACAAATATTAATGTTGCCAAACATATATTTCATTCACAATAAATAATAATATAAACATTGACTTGATCTGTTCCAAAATTTTTTATAAATTTATATTTGTCTGTAATTGTGAAATCAAAACGTCTTTAATACTATCAATAAAGAAAATAATTAAACAAAAATTAAAGAATACAAATAAAAAATAATAAAAATTCAGATGAAGCTAATGAGAGTCATACACTGTCGTAGATGCGAAGAGATAGGAGAAGCAGATAATCTCAGATGTTAATAGTTATCTTCATTTTATTTTTCAAATGTTTCGGCTCACTTTGGAGTCTTTATCAGCGATTATAAATTCAAAATTCATCCATTGAGAGCAAGTCACTTGCAAATTGGTAGAAATGCAGCATTCACTGCATCAAATTTGTAATTTAACATTATGAAGTAAGAAAAATCAAATAATAAACTCAAATAATTCATCTCAATGGAAAAAAAAATTGAAGCTCAGAAATAATGATTCACAAACATATCATTAGTTAGAAAAGTTACACTGTATATTATATTTCTATCGGTGTTCTGAATATGATATCGTGTATGTACAATATAATGTGTTATTTCAAATTGAAGCGTTAAAAATCTGACAAAAATAAGCATTGGAAATAAATATAAGAGAGAGATCAACTAATATAATAAAGTTCGAATATTAGTTTTGTTTAAACGTGTTTAACTGTTTCTGTAAAATTCCATTGTCAAGAATATTAATGTCTTTTTCTTTTTCAAATTGTCTTTTTTTTAATTTGAATAAACTTAATAGATTCATTAAAGGACAGAAGGACATTCTCCTAAAATTTTCAAATAAAAATGTGGTTTACAAGATTTTGTGCGAAGACTATGATGCTTCGTACGTTGATTAAACAGGTCGTAAATTAGACACTAGAATATCGGAGCATTGAATAAAAACTACATAAAAAATTGTAATAGGAACCAATCAGATCACAGAACATCAACTTGATTTTAATTAGAATCCCTATAAGGGAGTCGCGTCAATGACGCGTCGAAATAAAATAACGTCTAATATCTAATGGACTCTATTAGAGAAAGAGAGAGAGAGAAGGGCTCTAGACCTCTCTATTATGTAGATATAGAGCATAGAATCATGGAATCAGTGGTGAAAGCTTTGATTAATAAAATGATGAAATTATTTTAGATGTATCAAAATTATAAATATTTATAAATTATAAATATAAGCTTATACATTATAAAGATTTCGAATTAAAAATATATAAAAGATACAGATATGTGGTAGGAAAGCGGCGAAAGAAATTCTAATCTTGTCATCAATCATATAATTTTAACCTTCGCAAAAATGACTAGAACATGATTAAAACATATTGCTAAAAAAGGCATTTAAAACCAGTATATAGCAGTTTGATGATGGCAAGATATTTTATTGTAAAATAAAAGTATTAATAAATGAAGTTATTTCATTTCTGTTTCGTATTATCACTATTTCAATTCCAAAAGTGTAAAAGTTCAAACTATAGAAAATAGATCTACCTCTATCAATATTTTGTAATTTAACATAAATTCTATTTGTCAATATTATATAATTTAACGCAAATTCTACTCTCACAATTTCTAAAATCTAAATCACCGCGTTCACGATACTCAAAGTGAGGATATAATAGCATCGATTGGTTCTTTCATTTTACTTCAAAACCAATGAAAATTTTGACAAGATTGACGCGACTCTTTTATAGGAGCTGTGTTCCAAAATTGATTGCCAACGTTGCAAGTATGTCGTCATAAAAACTGTTATCAACAGCGTTCTAATTTTAGTAAGCATGCAATTGGTGCGAATATGCATCTCAAATTGGAACGATACTTGCCATCTATAGCTGCCTCACCTCTTCAGCCACAGCAGCCGCAACAGGAAATGACAACAAAATTAGTGACATCCTTACTCTCTCGCAGCACAGCGTGCTATGATGATTTTTGGAATGGTGTTGACAGTGCTGCCGGCGCTGGAGAACAATTTTGGAACACAATCAGAGACTCTAATTTTAATCATGGTTTCAATTGGGAGAGTATCCAAATTCTTGACAGGAAAAGATTTCTCAATAAACGATTAAATTTAGAAATCTCATTTATATCCAAAAGAATGGACTTAATTTAGAAAAGGATACTGAATGTTTTGCATCATTCGTATACCTCCTTATTGGACATTTAAACAAAATTGACATTTGAACTTTGTTATATTAATTGAAGCTCTTAATTATGTTTATTTCCTTGTTTTTAATCTCCTTGTCATATTTCAATTTGAAATGACACGTGTTGTACATACATATCATATTCAGAGCAATGATAGAGATTTAATGTACAGTATAACTTTTTTAACTAATGATGTGATTGCGAATCGTTATTTCTGAGTTTCATTTTTTTTTTTCGTTTCCCATTGAGGTGAATCATTTGATTTTTGAATTATTTGATTTTTTTTGCTTCATAATGTTAAATTACAAATTTGCAGTGTAATGAATGCTGCATTTCTACCAATTTGCAAGTGACTTGCTCTCAATGAATGAATTTTGAATTTGTAATCGCTGATGAAGATTCCAAAGTGAGCCGAAACGTTTGAAATAAAATGAAGATAACTATTAACATCTGAGGATTACTACTTCGCCTATCTCTTCTCATCTACGACATATGACTCTTATTAGTCTCATCTGAATTTTTATTATTTTTTATTTGTATTGTTTAATATTGAAAGTCCTTATTTATATTTATATTTATTTATTTAATTAATTGTGTTTAAAGTTAAAGAATTTTGACAAATTAAATAATATTAGAGACTAATAAATTATGAGTACATTTTTTAACGTTTACCTTAAAATAAAAGAAGCTAGCAAGTATCGATGCAATCACAGTAATCAGTTGTATCAATTGTTTCCATCCGCTTATCGTATCATACCAATCGAATAATATGTATGAATAATAAAAGGAATACATAAAATAACTCCATGTAGTTAAGGTATATAGATAAGAGAGATGCGGCCTTGGTTGTCCAAGAGGATATTCGAATAAGCCCAAACTGCAGAACGAGCCAATGATTAATAATGATGCCAGCGCTGTCTGTAGTGTCTTCGTCATAGTTTCCGTAGTCGAAAATTTGAATTTTTGTTACACAAAACACAAACGCGTTTAATACTCTTCATAAGAATTTCAAGAATAATTTCTACAGATCGTCTAGGAACCTCGTGAGAATTATATTGTAAGATATCATATATACATTAAAAACTGACATATTAACTAACAAGTATTGAGGGACGTAATAAAACATATATGCAGATAATCTAGATTAGATTACTTTATTCTCGCAGAATTTTTATTCATATGTGTGTATTATTACAAGGCATAAACAAATATAAATGCAATTATCTTTGCAATACTATACCTTTATTCTAGGTGTTCAAAGATACATAATAAATGCTTTTTATTTACATCACTTTTGAATTGATGAATTGAAGCTGATAACTTCAACAAAGTGTTTCATATTCCTCGTTAAATTTTCTATAAAAGTCATATCTTTTTAGAATGATCATTTGACATTATTTGCGTGGAAGAAAATAATTTCCGCAGAGCGACGACAAGCGGCGCGACGCTGGCCGCTGAGTCCGCTTCGTCGCTATTGTATGTACTGCACTCGTCAATAAATAGCGAGCTAGACTAAAAGAAATTTAAAAAGGTAATAATAATTAATTTTTATATCATAATTCGGTAAAATAATGATTATAAAAAAGTTGTTATTAATATGATTGATAATATTTTGATAGTAATATATTTAATAATAAGTATTTTTAACATTATTTATCATAAAA
>NW_017259251.1:211367-228798 GCF_001594045.1 Atta colombica
GTGTTACAAAATGAGAACTTACCTTTGACTTACTATATTTAATTTAAATTATTTTTTATTATTTAACTTTTTGTTTTTATGAAATAAATATGAATTGTTTCGATCAACACTAAAAATTCAAGCTTGACTGAAATAGCCTCTATTTCTTGATTGTTTGATATTTTAATATTGTTATTCTTAGATACAATCGATTATATAACAATCATACAGAAACTTACTCAAAACTATTCGTTTATGATTTTTTAATGTTATGTGGTACTACTACAGTGCCTTATGACGCATTATTACATTCTTTTTGCATTCTGTTATGTATCTATGTGTTTGATATCCATATATTTAAATATGGACAATATACCACATATTACATACATATTATATACGTATTTTGACTTGAATATACACAATATCTGCTATTTATTACATATTTGACTATTTCACATTCATTGCGTTAATTGCGTATTTAATACATTATATTTGATATGAAATGAAACACAAATATAGATACGTATTAAATATAGATACGTATTTAATATATATTTGCAATAAAAGGTGCTGTACGGGTAGGCATTAATGAGGCTGTGTACATCGAAGAAGAAAATAGGGAATTTTTGAATAACATGAATTCAAATACGGTGAATCTAAAGTCACATTACTCTTTTTTTAATTAGTTATTAGAAAGAAGATAATCTTAATGTTCCCCGTATTTAGTCTTATATTCAAGACCATCTTAAGTACAGTATTAAGAAGTCACGAATTAGAGGACAATTAGATCATATTAGCATCTAAAGATATTACTTAAAACAGTTAAAATAAGAAAGGATCAACCTAAAACCAAACCACGAATATTGCCTTTAATTATCTTTTCCAAAGTTCGTCAACTTTTGTCTTCGGCAACAGAAAGTGAAGAAACTGGATAGAAAGTAAAAAAACAAGAAGTAAAAGTAAAAGTAAGAAACAGAAAACAAAGAACACATTATAGATTAAGTTTGAAAATCCCTGATATTTATATCAACATTACGAAGATGTGGAATTAAAATTCATGTTAAATTCATATCATATTTATTAACACAATGAGAATTAAATAGATATCATGTGTGTTAAATCCATATACTTTTTAAAGTATGATTGGACTTGCTCTTAGTATCTAGATCTAAATATATATACCAATCATATTAAAGAATCTTGTAACAGTTGCAGAACTGCCTTTCTGCTGAACGCAGCCCTTAAGATGAATTTATTCCTGTGCTTTTTTCTTGAAACCGAGCATGTTTAATGTCGCGTTCAGATGTTTATAGATTACGCAGCTGTGTTATCTAGGACATGTCCGTACGCACATAAATCCGAATGACCAGCGCCATCGCGAACGCGCGAGTCAATAACGCGGGAGGAAATATATTGCGGGATCGTAGAATTGCAGCCTTCTCAGCCGGAAGCATGTTTACAGTTCGCATGACCGGCACCGCCGTGAAATCGTCGAGGTTTTAGACTCTCGAACGCGGATTTAAACGCGCGCAGAGGGGGCGAGGGAGAAGGAGACACCTGAATGCAACGACACAACTTGATACAGCTCCACGAGCTGGCCGCGCACAAAGACGGGGGTGGTATCGAGCGAAAGAAAAATAGTGAGGAAAAAGAGATAGACAAAAGATAGAAAGAGAAAAAAAGGATCGAAGGAGTGGTAGGGAAACGGCGTAGCGTGGGCCTTTAGTCGGTGATCGTTTTCCGGTTTTCCGTTCTCGCGAGAGGCATAATTCTCTGTTTCTTTGTCCTTCTCTCCCTCCTCCCTTCTTCTTCTTCTCTCTCTCTCTCTCTCTCTCTCTCTCTCTCTCTCTCTCCCTGTTGGTATCGCCTCTCTCGAGCATTCAAGTCTCCGCTCCTGTTTCGCGCGCGAGAGGGAAAGTATTTTATATCACGCTTGGCTTGGCAAGAGAAAGGGGACATGGTTTGCTCCTAATTTCTGCGTTAACTTCGTGAACCTATATATCTCGCGTATATACATGCATATGTACTGTCGTACATATACATATAATACGTTATAATTCGAGACGCCATGCTCAAATTGTTCGCCGATGCAATCATATTGGAAAAAGAAAAAATGTTCTTTATAAAGAAATGTTTCTCAAATTTCAGAATCTATGTTCATATATGTATATAGATATATATTGAACATTAATTTTTTTGTTTAGTGTATAATACACATCTAAATATATCTAATTTTACATCTTATGATGTAAATTGTATATTTCTTATTAAATATTAATTAATAATATGCTGCAATATCAATTTACACAATATTTTTTTCCTTTATATACAGAATAGTGTATATATAATGCATATCTAAATGTATCTAATATATATCTTTTAATATAACTTGTATATTATTTCTTATTAAATATTATTAACACATTGCAATGTTATTAATTTGGATGTTTCGTTTTTCTACTTATATAATACAGGAAGCTATAACTATTAGGGAGGAAATTTTGTATAAACGCCAATTCTATTCTAAATATGGCAATTAGGAATCACAAGATTAATAAAACACAAAGTAAAACTTGTAAGCTTATATTACATAAAGAAACTTTATGAGAAAAATAAAGCTTGAATTAGATTAAATTATTTCTTTCAGTACATTTTCAAAAGGTTTGTTTGAGATACAAGTTTAGCGGCTTGTTATGAAACACTTCGCATATCATCGGAAAAAGTTCTATCGTTCGCGTTGCGAAACCGGATCGGCTTGTTCGAAATGGCTTATACTAAACAGAACTTTTACAGCTAAAATAGATAATATAACAATTTGATATAAAATTGTGTTATATTTTCCTAAATATTAAATTAATTAATTAACAAAATTACATGTGCAAATTTGTATGTTTAATTATCCAATTGAAATGATGGCGTCATGCTTTTCCATGTAGGCACAATCATAAACATCCAGCATATTGTAGACACATTATTAAGACTTCATATCTAAATGTTTCAAAAATATTATTATTATTGTCATATAATTAATTATTATTTATTATTATATTATTATTATTCATCAAACATTAATATTCCAAACTATGCAATGTCACTTCTGGCTGCATTGAAAAGCATCGAATAACATTCATGATGTACGAATATTTAGACAGGAAGCATGCGCCCTGAATATGAGATATGTGTGCAAATTTGTATCATTTACGACCGCATGTGTGTTTATGAACAAAATATATTCTCAAAATATCAACTATATTTTTTATATAGAACAAAAATAAAGATTCTTCAAGCGTCACATAAATTTATAATTATTAATAGTAATACGATTAAGATTCCGCGATTCTCTCTCTCTCTCTCTCTCTCTCTCTCTCTCTCGCTCTCTCTCTCTTTGAAATTAATTACAGAGCAAGATAAATTCTTATCTACAATGTTGATATAATCTGGAACAAGGCTTTGACAGAGTCCGAGGACGAGGACAAGGCAAACTCGCACCTCGTGCCGTTCAATCCAGAAATAAAAGATAAAGAGAAAGACAAAGTTCCGGAGAATGTTGAATGGGAGAGGAGATACGAAGACAGAAAGAGATGCAACAGCGGTGGCTGTTCGTGGCTGCTCAGTCCAAGTCTCGGTCGAAAGTGAAATCGACTATGCACCGCCTTGTAACATAGCCGTTATTATATGTTATCCAAGCCGGATGAGGGGAGTGTAAAGAATTCAGGGGTTGCCGTTATAGAAGTTGCGTGAAACGATATAACCGGATGGCGAACCGGCTCTCGGAGTCGCGATTATCGCGACATTGGTGGAAACGGTGCGATCATTGAAGATCCATCGAGCGCGACGTCGCGCGATCACCGCTTCTTCGATCGAATTTCCTCCTTTTTTTCTTTTTCTCTATAGCTTCCTTCACACACACAGAAGATACCTGATTCAGGAGCCCGTATAAACCTTCGCGCCGCCGCGCTGCGCAGAGCAGTCCACGTTAATTACGAAAGTGAAAGTATGGCGCGGTTAGCGATGTCGGATACGAGGTAAAAAGAAATCCTCGGGCTTCTTCTTCGTCTTCTTTCCACCGCATTTTACGTAATGATCTCTGATCCGAACTTGGATCTCGTTACTGTTTCGCTTTGCATCTTGTTTGTGTTTGCATCTCGTGAGGAATCGCCTTTACGCTACAAATAAAAGAGACTTTCTTACAATTTATTAATATAAATTATAAAAAATAGCGAAAGTAAAATGATTATGCAGATTCTATATCGCTTCTATATCACATAATATTTGGCTATTTAACGTTTCACTAAAGCGATTTTAAAATGCAATGCAAAATATCTTTTTTTTGATAAAGAAATATCTATTATTGCAAAGATTATCTTGATAAAAAAATAAAATAAATTGTGTCCTCTAAAAATTGATACTTTTAGCCATTTATAATTTTTGAGTTTCTTTAAAATTATCTTTTTTGAAATTTATTATAATCATTTATTATAATCATTCTAGAATGCTAGAATTATTAGGTATATATAAAAGAATAATTTTCTTGAAATATCTAAAAAAGCTAAATTCAAATTTGCGAATAATTTTGTCCATTAGAATATTTGTATAAAAAACTCAAGGATGATGCAAAAAATTTTGATTTCCTAGTAGGTTGAGCATCTTATATAATTATTTTGACAACAAAATTTATTTTCAGATCTGTATCTAACTAAATTTTTAGATACTTCAGCAAAATCGTTTTTTTCATATACTAAAAATCATTATTTCTCATAATGAAACGAGATATCTTCCCCACGTTTCGCTTCGCGTCAATTGCCGATAAATTTCGGTAACGAAACCCGGAAGCCATTTTTATAACCGCCTCGTAATAAATTTCTACACGATCTCGCAAGATCGATCAATCGACCGAGCTAGGAATTTCGTAAAGGGATTTCACTGTGTCCAGTTTTTGTTTTTATATGCTCACGCTATTGTCTGTAAATCGAGCGAATTAAACAAAATAATGAATATTAAATTTTTTAAGAAAATTCTTCATCTTAAAATCAAGGGTCCGTTGACCTTAAAGTCTTTCAAATTCTTTCCGTATTATACGGAAAGTACAGCTACATCAAACATTGCGTGTAAATAATTTTATATATAGGCGTATTAGTAATTGTTGTGTAATCATCCGGTTGGGCAGTGCGTTGCTAATAAAGCCTGCAGCCTCTACCTTTCACAATGCATAACGGGGACCGTGACTGCTCGCTCTGTCGACTGTACGAGCGTCGTCAACGAAATGTAACTTGGAATCTACAATAAAGTAACCTATACAACACGCATGTAAAAAAGATGCAATATTTTTTTAAAGAAAAAATCTTTATCAAATAATGTTTTAAGAAACATCTTCAAGACAAAATATCAAAACATTTTTTTTTTCCTATTAAAAATATATAAAAGTGTCAACAAATAGATGTGAAAATGTTTTAAAAATTATATAGACATAACATTAAATTATTTAATAATTATTAATTATTAATTGACATCCTGCGCGCAATTTATCAAATGAGTTCAGGAATAATAGTAGAATCTTGACATCGCCGATGGTTGATAACATTACAAGAAATATATCGACACAGATTTAGCAACAATAAAATATTTCAGTATAATAATTCATTAATAAAAACAATTATGGAGATTCTTTTAATAAAAATAATTCGTAAATAACGAGATGTAATCTGAAATTGTTATTTTTTCTATTTTTTTTAAAAGAAATAAGAAAAATAGTTTCAAATATAAGAACTTTAAGAATTATCTCTTTTCCATTTTTTAATATATTCTGATTTTTCTTAATTATTTTTATTTATAATTATAATTTATATAATTGTTAAAAATTAAACGAAGACGAAAGAGACATCTCTTGAAGCAAGCATGAACTACGTAACTTATAACTTTGATTCTAACTTGGAAATTAATAAAGTCTCATATTGCTTAATCAACTAGATCACGATTGCATAAAGTTATAGAAAATGCTTTTTGGAAAGTTAGAATTTCTTTCATCAACCTCGGGTTAACCGACAGATACATGGGGCTCATTGAAGGTTTAATTTTACAACTCATGGTTAACTTTTAACTGAGGTTTAACTTATTTTAAGTAATAATGAGTAATAATGAGTAATAATGTTGAGTTATGAAATTGGGCTTAAATAAATCTCATGTAACCGTCGGTTAGCTTAATCGAAGTTGATGAAAGAGACTCTTAGAATAAAAATTTTGTAAATAATATATAATTATATCTAGTGATTTTAATGATTATTATCCCAGAGAACATGCATGTTTAAAAGACTTCCAAAAGATGTTTTGAATTAGACGTCTTTAAGACTTTTCCAAAAGACACCTTTTAAACGTCTTTCAAACATTTTTGAAAGATGATTATTCAAGTCAGAAGATTATTCAAGTTGTAGCATATGTAGCAATTTACATTATCGACTACAAATTTTATTTATATTAGGTATGGGAAAAAATTCGTGGCGTTTTTCCCACATCTAATATATAAATCTCGAGTGTATGACATGATCTGAATTACTACGTAACTTATAAAAATATTGAATGTCAATTAATTTGGCATTCTAATATTTTGTATTATATTATAATGTTCTACAACTACACAATTCTGCGAAGTTATCTAGAAATGCATTGATAAGAGGAAAAATACGAAGCAACATTGGAATTGATAAATCGGTACATGAATGATATCATAATATATTTTTTAATATATTTTCAATAATGATCTATTCTATCTATCTGTCACAATTATAGATCATTATTGAAAATATGTATTAAGTATGACGTGTATCTGCGTGTATTTAACTATAGTTACATTTCTTAACTCCGTAACTGTAACTGTAACTAGTTATGTTTTACTTTATGTGTTCTCAAAATGTATCTAAAATAATATTTTAGATACATTTTAAGAGGCATTCAACTAATTACACAAGTTAGGCCCGGTTGCATCAACGTTATTTTGATTTTAAGCGAAACTTAAAATTTATCTCTGTTTTATATATATATACATATATTAATAAACTAATACTGTACGTCAAATTATAAAATAATTCTGTTTAAGAATAATAAAGGCAGTAAGAACTTTATATAAAAATTAAAAAATTATTTTTTGAAAAAATGTAACATTCGAATCAATTAATTCAAAGTTAGAATTGAATTTATTTCGGAATTAGTACTATCAACAATTTATTGGGTTCCTGTTATTTTATATAATTCCGTCAACTTTATAAATATTTTATACAACTAAATTTAATATTGATTTAATATAAGGAAATGTTCCTTCAATTCAACATGCATTTTAATTATCATTATACATCGTTAAGTCAAATTGATACGTTAACGTAATAGTAATTACAAATAAAAAGATTAAAATTAAGTCACTAACAAATAGAGTTAACTTATTTATACTTATGACAATCCGTGATACATTTAATTGACTTAATCTTTTTATTCATTTAACAGCATTATTATACATATGTATATATATTGGTTTTTATTCGTTTTAATTTCATATTAATATTCTTTGGTTAGAGAAAGCAAATCTAAGCGATATATTATTAGTTAAAAGAAAAGTTTGTTAGTATACAATACGTTATTTTGAGTAACAATGATAATTTGTTATAATAAGATGATCACATGTGCAGGGATGAGGTACGTTGATTTATATTATAAGAAAAGATTAGGTTAACTCGCTATATCGCACAGATGAACATTCAATTACAATTTAACTCTAACAAAATGCTTTATATTTAATATTTTTATACTAAAATAAGGTAGAATATTAAAAAGTACATATCTAATATCTAATTTTTATTTCTATTACTTTTCTATTACGTTTTTGTTAATTTAATATAAGGTTTATAAAGATAATTCATATCATGATATGTATTAATATTGGGGCAATTAACTATAATGCAGCATGTCTACATTTCATTTATTGCAAAAAACTATACAGTGAAACTATACAGTATAGAATTATTAATGGTATGAAAATGTAGAGGGTTAAGATTTTCTTTATCATATTGATATATTTTGATCATAATAATTCATTGTTTAAAAATCTAATTCCGAAATTGTGAAAACTGGGCCAAGACCCGGTCTCTCCTACAATTATTCTTATAATAACATAATTTATAGTGTAAACATATAAAATGTAATAGTTAAATTTAATTTTATTATTATTTTTTATTTTTATTCTCAATACAATAAAATTCAGAAAAAGGTTAATAAGAGTCAAACGCAGATGTAAGAACGAATATTTAGAAAATGCAAATAATAATCAGATATTATACAAAACATTCGACAAAATAAATGAAGATAGTTATTAATATCTGATTATTATCTGCATCTCCTAAATTTTCGCTCTTTACTCACTTTGGAGTCATTCTCAGCGAATACAGCAGCAAAAAAGAGAGCAAGTCTTCCATTGAGAGCAAGTCACTTGCAAATTGGTAGAAATAAAGCAATCAATACACTAAATAAATTTAAATCTATCATTATAACACTTAGTTAAGACTTAAAATACATATCAAATAATAAATCCAGGTGATTCATCTAGTATGTTTTACAACTTATTGTGATGATTACTTGTGAAGGAATTTACTAGTGAAGAGAATCCAAACCAAGGATCGAAACTTTTGTGAGTGATATAGATTAGTACCACATCATAATTAAAGTATATACCAATTTTCTGTATTAACTCATATTAGCATGATTTAACATTTATTTCATCGCTTTCTTATCTTTATTAAATGTTCCTTTATTATAATAATAATGCAGGCTAGTAATAGCACTGTCTTAATGACGATAAAACTTTAATATTATAAACTTTAATATGATAAATGAAGAGCAGAACAAGAAAATGCATTTTGATAAAATTTCATTTTTCTAGTTAGATATGACATAGTGTTCAATGTTGAAAGATTCATAATTACTCTGAAATGTTCAGAAAACATTTTTTCATCGTTAATTTATATGCTGAAAAAAACATAGATATTTCGAAATGCATTATGTTTTTTAATTTATAGAGAACAAAATATATTTGTCTAACATATTTATTAGACGAATTTTAATAAATTTTATAATCGCAAGTAACAATTAAAAATAAATACGATTTATTTATTGTTAATATTTTATTCTGTTTATCAATATTACAGCATTAGTTTAATAAAATGTGTTATCATACACATATATTTTCAACGCTTTCGTATAATATAATCCCGCATTTTTAATTTTTTTTATTATGCTACTACGTAATAATATCATTTTTATTGTATCATTTTATTTTGAACGGAATTTATAATTATATCTTGTTAAATATACCAGAATTAGTTGTTAATTAGATAAATTTTTCTTATTAACTATCCGCAGAATATCTTATTGATCACAACATGTCTTTTTGTTAATTATTGGAACATCGTTTTATGTATAATACGTAAAGTAAAAATATTATTCACGTAAAAGTATTATTTTTCCGTATATTACTCATCGAATGTAAACAAGGATAAATGATGAATGATGCGCATCATGCACCCTTAATCTATGAAATACTTACAAAATAATATGTACGTAACACAGAGAAATTCAAATTACTATAACTTTCAAATTTCTATGCATTTTTCTCAAAATTAATGACATACTATATTGTTCCAATTCACTACAGGAAACAACACGATAACATAAAACAATACAGCATATCTGATTTGTATCGACTGACACAATAATTGTACTACTAGAATGCGCTGAGATTAAAGTTAATAATTCTGATAATGCATATGTCTATTAAAAAGAGGGAAGCGTCCAATTAAACTGAAAAATATTCAACAAATCGTTATAATGTACAATAATAAATAATATAATACTTATAATGTAGTTCTAGTTCAAGTTGTAAAATTTTGAATCTTGTTATAACAACTAGAAATTCTTTCTGATTGTTATGATGAGATCCGAGATTTTGATTTAAATAAAATGAATTTAATTATATGCGCACGCGCATGTCTTGCTCATATCAAACCATAATGAAACAAAATTTTTCATGCATTAATGCGAAAATAGAAGGTCTGTTACACAGCGAATTAAAAATTATTGTAACGGACAAAACTATAGAATACATCTGAAAGAAAATATGCTATCATAACACTTAATGAAAATAGTTTTGTTAACCCTTTCGCTCAGAAAACGGTCCATCGGAATATCACTATTGATCGGGACCTCACACTAAAAGTGTACACATTATACGTGGACAATCTTTGACATTTAAAATTACGTTTTATGCTTGAATAACCACCTTGACATGTTTAAAAAAAAGAACTATTCCCAAAACAAAATGATTATAATTTCTTCGTAAACCGTTTTTTAATTACCTCCTTCATGCCAGTGACATTGTAGACATCAATATACCACTATTAATTATGTTTAAATATATATTATTTGACAAAATTAGTGATTTTTGGCTGTATATTGTTGTATAAGATCATTTGGCGTAACTTTTATAGGGATATTATAAATTACTTCGCAAATGCTGGCTATAACCAGCGTTCGTCTATACGGATCACTTCGTGGATGTCGAACATAGCCGGCATTAGGAGCGAAAGGATTAAATTCAAAAGAATTAATTATCAAGAAGACTATCTAGAATACATTCTATTTTATATGTACGTATTTATTCTATTATATATGTATACATATATAGAGTGGGGAAATAGTTCTGTTTACTTAGAATGTTTTTGCTATTTTTAGGAATATGAAATAATATATTTATTGAAGTTATGTAGCATCAAAAGAGGTACTATATTAGTATAATATACAATATTAGTAATAGTTTTTCTGTAAGTGGAAGTGCTTCAAAGATTTCAAGTTCACTTTTTTAAATAGAATTATATGATTTCTTTACACAATATGATTCCTTTAATTATTTTGCATATAAAAATAGCGAAAATATTCCAAATGGACAGAGTTATTGTCCCTGTACACATATATGTACATATATATGTGTGTGTGTGTGTGCGTGTGTAATGTGTGTGATGTGTGTGGTGTGTGTGTGTGTGTGTGTGTGTGTGTGTGTGTGATGTGTGTGGTGTGTGTGTGTGGTGTGTGTGTGTGATGTGTGTGGTGTATGTGTGTGTGATGTGTGTGGTGTGTGTGTGTGGTGTGTGTGTGTGTGATGTGTGTGTGTAGTGTGTGTGTGTGTGTGGTGTGTGTGTGTGTGTGGTGTGTGTGTGTGTGGTGTGTGTGTGTGTGGTGTGTGTGGTGTGTGTATGTGATGTGTGTGGTGTATGTGTGTGTGATGTGTGTGGTGTGTGTGTGTGTGGTGTGTGTGTGTGTGTGATATGTATGTGTGTAGTGTGTGTGTGTGGTGTGTGTGTGTGTGATATGTATGTGTGTAGTGTGTGTGTGTGGTGTGTGTGTGTGTGTGTGTGTGTGTGTGTGTGTGTGTGTGTGCGTGTGCGTGTGTGTGCGCGTATATATACGTTTATTACATATTTTTATATTTTTATTTAAAATAGAACATACCTCGCAAATAAAATTATATCCAAAGTAGTAATATTCCAAGCCAAATTTTATCTCTGTCTGTTTTATTTGCAATACAAACTGCAAAATCTAATTGAAATAAATAATTTAATAAGTGTTAAATATATAGTCTCTCTCTATCATTCTTAACAGTCCGGATATCTGCATAAATTTTATCAAATAGATGAATAAATTTAAGACATTATTTTAAAACATCAATTATGTTACTTTGTCGCAGATATCAAAGAGCAACCCTATCCCTTACATTTACTGATGTTTTGTTATTTTTAACTTCAATATGTGTCAAAATTAACCCATTTATTAATTTCAAAGTAAAATGTTCATATTAATGTATGAACTTTGTAAATTTGAGTCAAAATTTATTATCAAATTTAATACATTTTTAAGAGTTAAGTTATTTAACACATGTTTTTATACATTTAATACAATGTTTTAACAATCCTTCGGGGCGTAACCTTGTCGTGATGCGGAATCTTATCCTAGGCCATCCTCGGATCCGGGACCGCCTTAGGCACTTGTCAGGAAGGGGGAGGGAGCAGTCGGAATCGGATATCGGTCTGGGCTAACCTCGGGCTGCCCTCGGTAATCGGGAGAAGTTCACATGCTGAGATCGGTACCCTAGTACGGAGGACCGTTCTCAACGGAGATACCGTCCGTGCCGATAGGCAATCTTGATTTTCAACGCCCGTATGGCACCATTAGAGGGAGGATTGCTTCCCGCCGTTGTCCTCACAGATGAATTGGAGGTCGAGTGTTCCCGCCTGAAGGCTTATCCATGTTAGGGAGGAGGGGGGGGGCGAATCAGCCAAATGTGAGGTCCGCGGCCGCAAGGGATTTAGGCACCATCGGCGCAAAGCGGCGCGCCAGGGTGTGCCGAGACTCGGGTTTGGCGTTCCCGCGAGCCCGAGCTTCCGGAACCTCGACAGAGATAATGACTAGGTATCCCGGGCCACTGCGTAATGCAGTGGAATAACCGGGACTCCTTCCTGCCGGGATCGGCCGAAACTGTATCTCCGAAATTCCCAGTCCGCAAGATGAGATGTTCTATAAACGTTCTCTCTTTCTTGGCATTGATCGAGTGAGAGGAAGGTATTCTTTGCGGCAGGAGAGAGCGCATAACGTGTCGAATCATGAGAATCAACTTTCTATGGGGTCTGGCCTCTTACGTGCGGCGAGACCGGGAATCGATGATCTAGGATGAGACTGGGCGATCTCGGATCCGAGGACTATTCGACGTAGGACGGGCCAGAGAGCATACGCCTGATAGATCATCTAAGACGATTTTGCGGGAAATTGTCCCCTTTTCCCTGGACAGGTAGAAAGGAAAGTCAAAAGAGACTGAAGGGATTCTTTTAAGACAAAAAGGATAGGATATTCACAGAATAATTAATATTCCAAGTACGCTGCCTGAACAACAAGCAAGAAAACCAGGAGAGCGTGATCCCCCTCTGTAGAAGTCTCGTCATCAGCAAGGGACTGGAATGGGAGGATTTGAAGAGAACGGGGGTGCAGACGAGTCTTCAGACCTGATATCGTCGATCACGATAACATGAAATATGGACAAGGACAAAGAGACTACGATGAGAGTTCGGTTCCCCGCTTCCGAACAATCGACTCCGACTAGTAAAGTGACAGTCTCTGCTTTAGAGTCACTGGACTCATCTTTTCTGAAGGGAAAAAGAAGAGTCGCAAGCCGAGATCTCTCTCAATCCGTAGCAGCACGGATTCGGATGATATATGGAATAAGTTAGACTTCGCGACTGTCTTAAAAAAACGGAAAATTGTGCCGAAGATCAAAAAGTGGTGGAATGTACGCTTAATGATACGTTAACTGCCAGGCATAAGACGACAGTTGAAGAAGTCACTTATCTCTTCGATCAAATGGACTATTATGGCCGAGGCCTTGTGTGTGTTGGAGATTGCCAATGTAGTGGAGGACTTTATTCATGAAGGGCGACCTAAACCGACAAATTATTATCGGGATACAGATTGTCAAATAGACAGTTCAAAAGTTGGCACAAACCTCGATGTCCGCAAAAGATCCCGTGGATGTGGTCAATCGAAAGTGCGAATCCCTAGAAAACGAAATTGTTAAGCTCAGGCGGGAGCCTATCAAATCAGATAGGGACTTGCTTAAGGAAGAGATCAACTCCCTCAAAGAGGATCTAATGAGGGAGAGATCCTACCTGATAGATATGAGCCCTGGTAGATGTGATCAAAGAACGGCAACTGCCATTAGCAAAAGGCTTGAGGATATAGAGAATGAAAAGGATTCTTTGTCCGTGGGGAAAACAGAAGCCTATCTTTAAAGAGGGAATGAGGACCCAAAAGGCCGACTATCGGGAAATAGAGCGATTTCCTCTAGTGAACCGCCCATCTTTAAAAGAGGCTGAAACGATCCTAAAGATTCCACAGAAGAGGGGTACGGAAGGAGCCTCCTGACAGCTCAGGAGGGACTCAGACTCAAACGGAGGAGACTAGGGGTCACCGACGAGCTCGGACCGTGGCGATAGAAACGACCTCTCGAAATAAGAGGGAAAGAAAGGAAGAAAGAAAGGAAGTAAGAAGGAGGAGACGAAATGCATCCCCCGAAATCTACGTGCGCAGCGAACATTGCCCCGAAGTGGCGCCGAAAAACAGGGGAAAAGTCGCCCCCAAGACAGAGGCTCAAAGAGGACCTGAAGGATCTGAATCGTGGAGGGAGTGCGGCCGAGACCAAGGCTCGCAGTATGGTGAAAGAATCAAGAACTGTGGCCATACTCATTTGATACAAGGAAAGTTGTTCCTCGTATGCTGAGATTGTCGGAAAGGCGGTGGTCCTGGTGGGATCCGCTACGAAATATCTGGGACTAATCCTGGACTCGCGTGGACGCGATCACTTCGCGATCACTTTCGAGATCACTTTCGCCTTCTCCTCCCGAAGGCTTGGTTAATGGCCGCGGCATTGGCCCATATAATGGCCAACATTGGGGTACCGAAAGAGGGGCGCCATCGTGTATACGCGGCGGTAGCCCTATCAGTTATTATATGAGGATCTGGGCGCAAACTATAGTATAAGACAGAATCATACAATAATAAGGGACATGGCACCTCCAACGCCGCCTCTCGTTGAAGGTTATCCGCGAGTCTCGAATGAATCGCAGCTGTGATCCTAGCTAAGATCATGCCATTTGGTATTACCGCAGATAAGTATAGACGAATATATCTCCGCCGACGTGAGATATTATGTAGAAATAGGACCGCAGACAAAATCCCTCATTTATGAGGATAAGCAGAGGAAGGCCATTGTAAAGTAAAAGGAGTACCTGGAGAGGCTCTTACCCGACGCACCCGGGGCCATAATTAAGAGAAATATGAGGGTGAGATTAGAGGAGTGGATGGCCAGGTCGCATGGAGCACTGACATACAGAATCAAATGCTGACCGAATATAGCTCCTTCCGGACTTATCTCCATGAAATATGTAAGATGCAAATATTGATATGCGCTTACTGCAAGACTGAGGACACCGGCCTCCATACAATGCTCCATTGCCCCATGAACGGAATAAAGAGAAGAGATTCTCAAAATGATAGGAATATGCTGTAATTACGAGGCAATAATTAGTGCCATCGTGACCTCAGTAGGAAACTGGGCTGTCTTCACGGAATACTGCATAAAAGGAGAAAGGAGGGGGGGGGGAGAGGAAAGAGGACGCCAATGTAGAGCGACTATCGGGTCAAGATGGAAACTCTCCCCCCTCCACCCCTAATTACATGTATCGGGGTAACCTAGTAAGAAATATATTGTAAATATAGGGCTAAGTATTCCCGGGTACGTGCGCGCGCGCGCCCCCTGAAGTTCATTCTGGAAGGGGCTTAGGGAAGATTTTTTGTCCTCCTACATAAAAAAAATGTTTTAACAACAAAGTTAAATTAACGATACATTGAATAGAAACAAGGCTGATATACAGAAATTTTTTAAAAATAAATAACTCAAAAAAATGATTTTAATACAATACTATGAATTAACATATTATATTCTTTCATATATTTTTAGGATATTTGTAATTATCAACACCAATTACAAAATCTTTATAAATTATTTTCAAGTCTATATGCCAAAATGCATTAAGCTTATATATTTTTGCAGAATATGTATAATATGATAGTAGAATATACACTCACATGCAAAAAAACCTGGCCACTCAATTTTTTCACAAATTTTTAATATTTTTAAATAGCAATAACTCAGTGAAAAGTTATCGTATCGAGATTTTTAAAAAGACGTTTTAAAGTTTGAAATCTCTACTTTTTAGACCGCTACTTCCAAAAATGGTACTACTGTTATTTCGTAAGCTACACGAACATAAATAAAGATGCATAAATTCTCAGAATTTTTTATAAACTTTGCAAAGCTGCGTCAATTAAAAATTGTGCATAAATGAAGTTTACAGCTTTCGAAAGAGTGAATCTTTACTTTTAATTTTTTTTAGACCTCTGTACGATTTTTTTTCACCGTGTTATTCAACGTTGAGCAATCTTTTTTGTTTAAATGTTGAATAACTCAGGCTATAAAAAAACAAATTAAAGGTAAAAATTCATTCTTTCGAAAGCTGTAAACTCCATTTGTGCAATTTTTAATTGGCACTGTGTAGCTTCGTAAATTTCATAAAAAATTTTGAGAATTTATGCATCTTCATTTATATTTGTATAACTTTATGAAATGTCAATAGTATCATTTTTTGAAGTACCGGTTTGAAAAGTAGAGATTTCGTGCTTTAAAACATTTTTAAAAAAATTTCGATGCGATAATTTTTCGCTGAGTTATTGCTATTTAAAAATATTAAAAATTTGTAAAAAAACTTAGTGGCCAGGTTTTTTATATGTGAGTGTATACAGTCGATAATAGAATTGATAGTATGATAGTAAAATATTAATGATTTGAAATAACTTTCAAAAACTTGCTTTTGTTATATAAAATAAAAAATAATTGTTAAAATTTTTTCTAGTTTATCCTTATTTGTGAAAATGTGTACAAGTACTTCGAAATATATAAAAAAATAACACAATTGTTATAATATAATGTTCCAATTTTGTACTTGTAATTATTCGATGAAATTTATGTAGGTGTCCGAATTTTTAGTGCTAGTAAAATTATACAGATAACAGTTAAAATTCTATATAAAATTTTGTTGTAATTATTTACCTGGTTACGAAAGTCCTTATCGAGATTATAATTGGACAATTTGTAAAGAATTGTTACTGTCTCATTTATCTGAAATTATATTAACATAAAACAAATATTTGTAATAAAACTGAAAATTTTGCATCCAATGAATAAGATTTCGTTATTTCAAATAAAATTTTGACTTGTGTAATTTCATTGTTGCTTGTGTTATTATTCTAATTATATTATAAATAATTATTAATGCTTTTAATCTATAACTTACCTTGTAGTAAACAGTTTGACATACGTAGTTTAATATGAAAAATAAAATGCTATACAAAATGAAATCAAAGTATATAATTAAGTATATAATTAAATTCACGATAATATTTTTAAACATCCAATGTATAATCTGATGCTCTCCAAGCAATTGATACATTGCTAGACAGAACGATATAGCTACACTAAAGTACCATATCATTTATATTAAAATTTGTATTTTGAATACTATGTTTAGTTTGCGTGATATATGGCATAGTTGTAAATGAACGTGCCTGTAAATAAATTGTAATTGTTATAATTAATTAAATCGTGAGACACATATAAGAGATATATATAAGAAGTACTAAGCAAAATATATTTTTAATGTAGAATTCGATGTAAGTTATAGTATTATAACTTGCACAATGTGTTATTATTTTACGTAATTGAAATTAATTATTCTTGTATACATATGTATATATA
>NW_017259251.1:228898-239660 GCF_001594045.1 Atta colombica
AGTGAAACGATTTCGAGGAGGACATATTTTTTGAACATATTTTTTTTGTTACATTGTTTTTTTTTTAGATGAAGAGATACCTAAAAGATGTTAAGTATACAATTTAAGGATATATTATAACGTTTTCTCTTAGTTGGCACTATCGTCTACTAGTGCAAACAGTATTTCCATGGTTAGCGAACTCATTCGATGTACCGTGTTTCCGTGGCAACGATGTAGTACAAATTTTATTCCACGAAGTGGGATTTTGCTACACCATCTTAAAGGGATATTTAAAATTTGAAAAAATGGAAGTTAAACGGAAACAGAGTTTTAGCGCAATAATGATATAGTGTACATCATGATGTGGTGTGCACTACTCTAGTGTAGCTGAGTGTAGCGCTTACACGCAACTGGTGCAGTGCGAGGCTGCACCCAGTGTCTGTTTCCAAGAGAAGACGCTATTAGACGCACAAAGAAAATTAAATTTAGAATTATGTTCAATATTTCCATTTCAAATAAAATATATACATATGAAAGTTGTGTGAATAAGATTATATATTTTTTAATACAATTTTATTTATTTTAATTGTTTATTATTTTGTTGTATTATTATTGTTAAAATTTTTTAAATGATAAAGAAATTTACATTTTCCTTTTAGTATTTTAAATATTCACAAGTATTATTAAGTATTATTTAAGTACAAGTATTATTTAAGTATTTTAAATATTCACATAAAATAATTTATGCAAAGTTTCATTGAGAATTCACTGATTAGTTACAAAATTATGGAACAAATAAATATTTTATGTACTGAATAACCATTCATGCATCGCAATGTAACACTACATAAATAATCTTAAATACATAATGTACTTATATTAAAAAATTGAGTTTTTGTCATTCATTCTGTATAATGCATTTCCATATATGTACCTTATTATTTATTAGAGCACAGATTAAAAAGATACTACTGTTTATTAAAATAATTTATCCAGATAATATTCGTCATTTTTGTCGTATTATATTCGAACGTGATTTAGAACGACTGTAATTTTTTCACAATTTTGTTATCATTTTGAAAAAATATATACATCCTTAATTCTGTACCTCTACATTTAATCGACTACAGCACCTATTCAAATTAAAATTTTTTTTCACCGTATAGTTTTAACAGGATCGTAAAGACGAACATATTGCAAATAACACTTACGCACAGACGATTTACGTGTCATTGATACATCATTATATATTACTACATCAATCTCTCACGCACATGATATACGTAAATTTTCGTATAACAATACATTCTAATTGGACATCTAACAAGGGGAATATCAGGTAACAGTGTCGAGGATTTTGTAGGCGCCTTTTATAGGCTGTTCTTGAACAAAAAAAAACGATACGTGTCTGGCTGTTTCAGTCATTGGCCGATAATTTCGAAAAAATCGATTTTTTAAATAATTATTGTAATAATTTGAAAAATGTACTGTATTGGAAAATATCAATACCTTTATAAATTTCATTTTATTTCACGAATGTTAAATGAAATTACACCTGGGTGGATGATTCTGAATCTCAGATGATGATTCTGAACGCAAGTAAACTGCGCGTCAATTGAATGCTTCAGTAAGCATTCGACTCATTCGCGCGCACAGCGATTTTTTGAACTGAAGAAATATTTTAATAAAATTTACCAGCATGGAAAACGATAGAAATATTTATGATGAAATCGCATATGCTGACAGAGTGGAAAATGTGATTATCGATGTTGAGTAAGACAAAACAACATTTTTGTCTCAAACAAGATATAACTGATGAGCTGAAAATTTATGGACAAATTTTATACAACTGACTGAAAAAATGGAAAGTTTCATGCTTTCTGAAAGAGCAGAGATTATTAGAAAGATAATTGCGGAATTTGTGGCAAAAATGATTTGTAATTTTTATTTAAAAAAAGATGAAAAACTTTTGATGGAAGAATGCATTACACATCGTGTTAATACACGACTAATTCTAATATTTCATCACCAATTTATTACATTGTATAAATCATCATTTATAAATATTAATTATTATCATTTACTAGAATACATAATCAGCGAAATAATTGCCAATGTAATCTGTATATTCAAATAATCTATTCACAAAAATATATATGTTAGTGAAATTATTCATAATTAATGCAATATACATTTTAGTATAATTAATATAATACATTTCAAATAAATTAATATAAAGTCAGTTATTATTTTATGTAATAATTTATTAATTTTCAATTGTCAGTGTAATAAGTTGGTGATGAAATTTTAGAATTAGTCGTCATGACCTTAACAATATATATCAAGATTATCGAAATTGGCAAAAGTTGTTTTAGTGAATAAAGAAGTTTTACACCGATATATTATTTGCGAGGCGTCTTCTGCGTTTGACTCCTACTGCCCGTATTCTTTCCAGTTCTTTCATATAATTCTATTTTAAAAAGCGCAAATAAACATTACATCTACTTTTTCATTGCGTCTCATCTCTATTTTGAACTCTCTCATCTCTATTTTGAAAAAAAGGTGATTACAATAGGCCTCTCTCGAAACAATTGCACTTTCATAGAAAACATTTTTTTTATACTTTTTGAAATATATCAACGTAAAAGTTAGATTGAGACATTCTGTATACATACATACATTGCACATGTGTATACAGTAATTTTATTAAATAATTATTACATTATAATCCATATATATTGAATGTGATCCTTAGCTCCTGTTATCCGCTGATGCAAATAGATGGATCTGTTTTGTCTTTTATAATCTGCACTGTTTCTGGACAGATCAGAATAGAGTACATGTAAGAGATCATTGACTCGATGAAATCTGGAGCTTGTGTATCTAAATCGAGTGAAAAAGACTTAGTTATGTCTTTCATTAATATTATGATACATATGCATTATATTTTTATTATTTATTAACGCAATTAGAATATGCATTATAAGCATATTCTAATTGCGTTAATAAATAATAAAAAGTCATACTAAATTAGAATTTTTTTATTTACTTTTCATGTTTCAATATTTTATATATGAGGAGTAGATTTTCAATGTGTTTTCTCCAAAATTTGTAATTCAGTTTCAGTCGTTTTAATTTATAATTTGCTTCTAGAAAATGAAAACGAAAGCCACCAGAAAAATCTAACGATACGACCTGTATCTTGAGCACCGTTTGACCGTGTTCGCGGTGCAGGTCTAATTTCAGCGCCATCTTATTACTATTCTATAAAAAGTTAACATTACAAAAAATATTTTTTTTTACACGTATATTGTACGCACTTTGTAGACCTGCATTAATTTTAAATAATATACCTAAATTTTTATTCATTAAAAAAAATCTCAAAGAATGCTTTTAAAATCGATTCTCAAATTAATATAAAGATCTCCTTAAAAGATTTTTTGTTAAAGTATCTTTGATTAAAGGACCATTTTTTTTCTTTAGAAGTCTTTTTCCAGATATCCAGAAAGACATTCAGAAAATTCTTTATCCGATCGGATTATTAGATATCCAAAAAGAATTTGATGACGGAGATATTCGGTACCCTTTAATTTATTTGGAATCCTTAAATAATAATATATATATATAAATTAACTATGTGTTAATATCTGGACGAATACATTACACGATCACTGGGACATTTATCTTAACGTTCATTTTTACAGAAAAAGTGTAAATTTTTAATTCCAATCATTTTCTGCAAAGATTATATATCTAATATTTCCTTAATCGAGATGCGCAAAGATCGCTGAAAATCTATAATAGTGAATTCCAAACATCATATTACGTCATTTCGTCAATTTGAAATTTTGAAGTTACATTGCTTATTCCATAATAAATGTTAATGCATCAAAAAAAAAAATCGTGAGGACATTTAGGAAGTTCGTAAAAATTTCACAGCAGAAACGAGTTTTATATAGTTGCGCTTCCGAGACGATCCAAATAATTGCACGCTGCGAACACAAAGATGAAACTTTTATTCAAAATTTTTAAGTATTTTTTAAATCTATAAGTATTTTTTAAAACGCATTTACGTTCTTCGACGCGAAATGTCTTGGATATGGAAGTCTGTTCTATTGCTGAGACATAGCGTCTGATTGAATAGTAACTATGTGTCGACATGCGGTGCAGGTCTCTTTTACAGAAAGTTACTTTTGCCATTAGGTTTTTGTTATTTTTTTATGACGAACATTGAAGATAAAAATTCTGACAATATATTTATTCGATTACATTACTCAATATTACTTCCTTCACAACGTTTTTTAAAGATGCTTATCTCTTACAAATATTTAATAATGAAAAGTAGTAATTAATTATTTATTTTAAATAACTATCGTTTAGTATATTTTTAATACTCAAAATAAGTATTGTATATACACGTTGTATCATACAATACGGACAACATATATATGTTGTCACGGTCATGGATATGCTCCCTTTCTTATATGATACGAAAAGGTTTTTAAATGTTTCACACTGTGAACATTTTGACACACAATAAAAATAGCTTACAAAGTAAATATATACACATGTATAATAACCCAAAGATAACTGCAGACATCAGAGTACTTAAGATAATGATATTTATCGAGTGATTTAACAGAAATGCAGCTAATGTAACATCCCAAATCGTATTTACATAAATACGAAAAAAGAAAGAAAATAATAATATGTTAATTGATAAAAAAAGTATATAATCCAGCCGATTATTATATGAATTATTACGTAGTCTTTGATATTCCTTTGACATTTTGAGAGCTTCCAAGCTCTCAGTGTCGTCTACTATGGCAAGTTTACGTAAACACATTTTCAATTCCTTTAAAAAAATCATATTGATCTATTATGTGACACAGAACAAAATTGTAATTTTATATTTGAGTAAAAATTGTTGTTGCAATGTGTACAGGAAATGTGACAGATAAAGAGTTATGTTATAATAATGTAAGCATTAAAATTGATCTGTTAAAAATTTTTTTTTTTTATTTAATTTAGTTCATTGCAAAATTCTATGAAAAGATTACATGTTAACACAGTAATAGACATAAACATAAAATATAATACAATATACAATACTATAGCTTGCAAATGATTAGGCGTCAGCAAAACTACTGTTACAGCACATAACCTACCAGCAACAAAAAACCAGGATTAAGACAATGAGTGGTGCAATGAGTGGTAAAGCAATAATTAAAATCATATACGCACGCACATACACAGGCGCAAACACCTACACACATACCAGTTACAGTCTTTCTTAAATACTGTGAGTGACACGATGAAACGCAAGGCAGCATAACAAAAACAGAACAAAGAGGGAAAGGTTTTTATTGGGAAAAGAATTAAAATATTTGACTGAGGTGTAGGAGAAAGCGGTACGAAACATAGTGGAACAATAAATAATCTTAGTACCTGGTAACAAGGAAGTAAAAATGGAATGAAGTTCAACTGAAGAAGGTGTCGAAGATATAGAAGAGTATTGAAGCGAAAAAAAGGAAAAATGAGAAATAGTATAGGTGTAGAAAACATAACTACCTAAGTCAGCTAGATCTCTGGTAATATACAGATATATGGTCGTATTTACGGACGCAGTAGGAAAAACGGAGGCAAGAATTTTGTATACGCCGTAAACGATTTAGGAGTTATTGATTAAGAATCGGAACATAGACAACATCGGTGAAATGGTAAAATAACGAAATAACGAATAATTGAGAAGAGAAGAGTTTTTGAAAGCAGGAAAGGAGGGGCAAAGGGAATAAAGAAGACATAGATAGACATAATCAGCCCGATAATTGACGGGCACGTGTAATTCCATGAAGAGTCAACATGGACACCAAGAATCTTAATAGAGGAGGAGAGGAATTGTAACGGAGTTAAGAGAAATATCGAAGGATTGAATACGGGATAATAATATTGAGGAACCGATAATTAGCAAGGGTTATTTAGAGAGATGCAGATTTGAATTATTAGTAGAGACTATTTGGCAATAAATTTTAGATTTTTATTTAAAGCAGAACAGACTGCAAAAGCATTAAATGGGTGTAAGAATTTGAAAAGAATAACGTCATCTGCATACATGAAGAGCTCAGAGGGTAGAGAAACATTAGACAAATCAGAGATAAAAATATTAAAAAGTAAAATTCTGAATGGACCCTGAGATATTCCAGAAAAAAATGGCACAAAAAAAAAGAAAGAGAAAAAGAATTATATTTGAAGATTTTTTTTGCTGGGTACGATTTGTAAGGAACGAGCAGATTAGCGAGAGAGCCGAATTGGAGAGACTGCATAGCTTGAGTTTGATTAAAAGGTCATAGTTACCAGTATTGAACGTATTGAAAGCCTTTTAAAAAAATGTTTTATAATTTTGTATTTGTCTATAATTGTGAATTTAAGACTTCTTTAATGCTCTCAATTAAAAATACTATTAAACAAAAGAAAAGTAAATACTAAAAGATCAAGTACTATTATATTGGGATCAGGAGTATATTTTAAAATTTGTATCTTAAAACGACTGAAACTATAATGAGAATTAATATAATGACGACTAACGAGAAGAAATCGTCGATGAATGTCATGCCTAATCGCGAGTGTTTATGAATGTATATGGGGTAATAATATAAGTACGTAAGAAAGCTCCATTTGGCCAAAGCATATAAATAAGAGAGATACGCCCTAGGTTGTCCACGAGGATATTAAAATATACACAAATTGTAAAACGATCCAATAATCAATAATGGTGTCAGCGCTCTTTCTAGCGTATCTATCATAGTTTCCGAGTCGTCGGTTAGTATTTTAACTGAATTAGTTCTTGCTGCATGAGACACAAACATGTTTTAATATTTTTAAAAAAACAGAACTCAAATCAGCTGACTCAGAGCATCGCCTGGTAGTAATTCCGGGAACTTTTTGATCAAGATGGTATTACTCTGATCAGTGTTCATTTCTCAGCCTTTATCTATTCGCGTCTCAATCGCGTTTAATCTGACTCAGTCAAAGCTTTTAGTTTTTTGCTCGTGACGAAGAGTTGGATTTCATTTCCTAGATTGTCTACATTGTTAGATTCGGTAAGTACAACTTTTCTCTTATAAGAGATGCTTGTCACGTCTACCAGCCTCTTCGAATCGCTCGTGATACAGTATCACTTGTGTCTCATTAGAACTAGAAGTTAGGGCATATGCTTGAGTCAATTTTGCATAAATCAGTGCGACAAACAATACGATTAATTTTGTCTTTTTTCGTGTGGGGCTTAATCCTGTAACACAATTGAAAATCTCGAGTTGTGTGTGCGTAATGAATCTAAGAAATAAAGCAATAAACTCTCTATTTTTCATAAAATATAAAAAATTTAACAAATAAATTATTTTATTCTTTATTTTGTAATGTTTTGATGGTTATATAATTGTCGCGCAACCATGTGATTTATTTTAAACGGCGTGAAGGTGGCAAGACGGCGCGACATGTTTGATCGCAGATGTCAAATTATACTTTCTAAAGATATAAAAATTGTTTAATAATATAAAGATTATGCGTTTCGCAAGTTTTCTCCGTATCCAGATCCATTCTTGGAATGCCATTCTTGGAATGTGGATTTGCACACGGAGAAAACCCGCGAAACGCATAATCTTTATATAGAAAGCATTTGTGGAAGTCTCAAGAGTATTATGCTTAATAATATTTATACATGTAAACAGTAAAAAATAGAAATTAATTCAGGAAAGAACCATCGTGTGTAGTAAGAGTGTCAAAAATTAATACATACTAAAGATTAATTGTTTATAAAAGGATCAAGATGACAATCATGTATCACGGAACAGATATTTCATATGATTAATTCATTTCAAATCAAAATGCGATGGAAAATTTATTACTAAATTTCGCGATAATTACTAATGATAATTATTTTTGTTTAACACGACATTTTTCTCTCCCTTGAATATCTGAGAAAGAAAGCTTTTATAGTTTTATATAAAATTATATAAATAATTATAATATAATTAAATATAATTAGATTATATTATAATTTTATGTAATTATGTATAAAATGTTTTTCCCGGGAATAGATTAGATAGGTTAAAAATAAAACTAAAAACTTGAAGAATGATTATATTAGCATTTTATTTTTTTTAATACATATAAAATACATTCATATTATATTAAAAAACGTATTTATGATGGATTATGTAGTTTATCTGTGTATCTGTGTATATTCAATTATTGTTATTAATGAAATAATATAGGCACATATTATAAGTATATTTATTCATTAAAATTATTCGTTAATGAGATAATTAAACTGCGGTGAGATTAACGTTCATCAGCATTCTGATATTGCTGCATCTAAGAATAAAAGTATTTCAATTCTGCAAAACCCATCTGAAAATATTAAACAAATCTTTATAATGTAATATGCTATAATTCTTATAATATATAATAGTTTACACCAAACAATATAGCTGTAAAATCTCGAATTTTGTCATGTCATAATAACTAGAAATATTTGATTTAACAAAAATGCATTTATTTATATATGTTGATATTAAAACCGTTTTTCTCAGGCATTAGAGAAAAGATCTATTATGAATTATGTACCGATATTAAAATCATCAGGACGGATAAAGCTCCGCTGTAATTCTGAAAAAAATATGCTTTCATTATACTTAATGATAATATTCCTGTTAAATTGAGAATAATTAATGTAAAAGAATTTTGAATAAATTAACAATGAAAAATGTAAAAATGCAGTCAATTGAGAAATGACTTTAATATTATGTTATCAATTAGACATTTATGTAATTTACAAAAATTGAATGTAGAAGTATTTATTCTATTATATGTAGGATTGGCACTTTACCTCGCCAGTCGGTGTAGAATTTTTGATTGATGAAAGATGGGAAGGGGGGCAGGGATACAAAATGATCTTTTTTTTATTTTTTATTTACTTTGTGCTTTTTTGTCGACCCCATTTTTATTGCGAATTGCGACGCTCGATAAAGGATCACTTATATTGGCTGTAACCCTATATAATTTGTAAGAATTGATTAATCATATTCGTATTCCGTTCTCATTCTATTGTAAAAGAGGAATGCTCGACTAATCAATTCTTACTGATAACGGCATGTGACACATTATGGCTTGTACATATGATCTCTAAAAGTTGAACCTTTGTTATGTGCACAATTGTACTGCCTTCATGAATATCGGTCGACATCAGCACGCAATATTTTAAAAAGTTCACAGTTGATTTTTAATTCAATTCTTGAATTCCTTTAGTATGGATTTCCATACTAAGCTAAATTTTGGGTGTGGAGTGCTCCACAATTCCACATTATAGTTGCCGAGCCAGAATTTATATGTATACATTCTATTACAGACAGGGTGTTTGATAATTGTTCTGACGGAGTTCGTGGACATGTATAGCGGACTAAATTGAGACGGAAAGTACAATTTTTGCAATAGTTAACAAGATATTAATTGCTAAAAATTGCCGAAAATTGTTCTTCAATAACTTTTTATTCAAATTTATCAACTTTATAGAAAAACTGCAAGAGATGAAAATTGTTTTTTTCTTTTCATATATTTACTAAAAACAATTATGTGCCATCCCGTATATGCTTATACTTTGAATTGATATTGGACGTACCTGGCAAACAAAATTATATCCATAGTAAAAATGTCCAAAGCCAAATTTTATCTCCCTTAGTTTTATTTGCAATATAAATTGGAAAATCTAATTAAAATAAATAATTGAATATACGTTAATTATACACTATCTTTTACAAAAATTTAGATATTAATATAAATTTTATCAAATGATCATGTAAAAAATTAAGACATTATTATTAAAAAAGCAACCTAATCTCTTAATAACATTTCAATAACATTTTGTTATTTTTCTTCAATATATATCAAATTCAATCAATTTTTCAGTTTCAAAATGTAAACAGCGTTCATATTAATAAATTTGATACAAATTTAAAATATATTTTTGAGTTACATCATACAATTCCATTGTTTTACACTTTAATTAAGTTAACGGCATATTGAAAAAAATCAGTAGCGATCTATAGAAAATAACTCAAAAATTGATTAATATATGTGTATCCTTTTATATATTTTACTTATTCATATATTAATATTAATTACAAAAGTTGTATAAAATATTTTCGATTCTATGTGCTGAAATGCATTGTATTTGTTTTGAACATTGATAGTATAATCGATAAATTTCAAATACTCGCTTTTGGCATATAAAATAAAAAATAATTAATAAAACTTTTTTTAACCTATATATCTCTAGCTATAATGTTAGTATGTAGTGTACACAAGTATTCTAAAATATATAAAAGTCTAATACAATTGCCGTTTTATAATGTCTTAATTTTTATATTTGTTCTATAAAAAATTTATGCATATGTCCAAATTTTCATAAGTGCTAGTAAAATTACGCATAGAATAGTTAAAATTTTATATAACATTTTATTATAATTTACCTGTTTACCTAAGTCCTCATCGAGATTATAATTCGATAATTTGTGAAGAATTGTTATTGTCTCGTTTATCTGAAATTGTTTTTATATAGTATAAAAATTTGTAGTAAAATTAAAAATTTTGCATCTAATAAATAAAGCGTTATTTCGTTATTTCGGAAAAAACTTCAATATGTAAATTCATTGCTGCAAAATTATTGCTTGTGCTTATTATAAATAATTAGTAATTATTGTAATTATATAAATATTATATAAAT
>NW_017259251.1:239719-253113 GCF_001594045.1 Atta colombica
TATATTATATAAATATTATATAAATAATTAGTAATACTTTAATTGTATACCTTACAATAAACAGTTTGACAAATGTAGTTTAATGTGAGAAATAAGGCACTAATCACAATGAATAAAAAAGTATTATGAAAATAAGTATAAACCATTACAGGCATCCATGATCCATTTCCAAATTGTAGGAAAAAATATATATCTACATAGTACGCTATAGTTTCTGAAAAGGTGTATAGCATTTGTAATAACATTTGTATATTAAATATTTTATTTAGTTTGCATGTTATAAGGCGCAGTTGTAGATGGAGGTGCCTGTAACAAATCGTAATTGTTATAATTAATCAACTTATAAAGACACATAGGAAAAGTACTAAACAAAATATATTTTTAACCTAGAATTTGATTTAAACTATATTTGTAATTTGTAATCGATTCAAAACGTTTGTGCAATTATTTCACACAGTTGAAGTTAATTATTTTTGTATATGTATATGTATATATGTATATATACATATATATGTATATGTATATGCAAACATATTATATATATTATACATATATACAGAGTGTTTCAAAATTCGCGTATTTGTGCGCGAGAACAGAACATATTTTATGCTAAAACTTTTTCTTTTTGCAAAATTGCATCTGACAAGTAGATTTTGCAAGAGAGTATGGTAGATTGAAATTATATGAGTAAATGCAAAAGTTTGTTTATCGAATGTAATTTTACTACTAGGAAAAAGTTGTTTGTTTTTTTGAAGCAGAAATCATGTTCTGTACTCCGAATGCACGAATTTTGGGATATCCTACACACACACACACACACACACACACACACACACACACACACCGGATGTCTGACACCATCCGTACACTGTACATTTATCTTAGAAACAGATCATTTTAGAAAAAAATGTTTGAGACAAAAGTTGTGTAGTTTCGAGATGTTATAGATTTGATCTTGAATAGTGATTTGAAAGTTATATAAAGTTCATGTTGATTTTTCCAAATGGTATATTCTATTTTTCATTGCATATTCTTATAGCTTATCTCAAGCGCTTTTCTAAAGCACTGTAATTAAATATTTTTTCATTAAGAACTTTTTGAGTTATAAAACTTGAAAGTTTCAACATTTTGACAAAACATAAAATATCTTGTAAAAGAATAACTTTATCTTAATAAATGTCATCTAGGACATGATTCTGAACAACATTCAAGAAGTTTTAACATCTGATACATTGCATAATATATTAGTACAATAATAAAAGGCTCTAAATAACAATTACAATGATATAAGTTTACAGGGTAAAAAGCCAACCGCAGAACTCGTTGCGTAAATTATTTTATACATTTTAATAATAATAATTACATGAATTTTATATTCAAACCTATTCTTTTAAATTCGAAATTTTGACATATTTCGGCTTCTTCCCAAACAACACGAGTGACTATTTGTTGACTTATAGTCAATTTTTTTTCAGTCGACATGTAGTCGACTATTGAAAGTCGACTTAGGTCGCAGTCCATTCACGCTCATAACGCTTAAATTCATTTCTTCCTTGTTTATCAAATGTTAAACGAAGACAAACAATGCTCATGAATGTTGTCAACGTGAGCCTTTAAGTCGATTGTTTCCAAGTTGACGTAGAATAAGTCGACATTAGAATGTTGACTGTTAGTCGACTGTTTTGAGACATTCGTCAAGTATTAGTCAATTATTAGTTGACATTCGATCAACTTAAACTTTCAGTCAACTTCGTATTGTTTGGGTTGTTCGAGAAATTCAATATATAATATTTAATTACAAATGTGATTTTATCTTCTTAAAATAGGATGTTCTTGGTAAGCTGTTTTCAGAATAATTAAAACTGCTCACATGACGGTTGGAAGACCGTGTGGAGAATTTGGTTAAGCTGATGACAATGGAAATTTAAGATAATTTTCACTTTCAAATAATTAGCAGATCAATTCTTATTCTATTCTAATTCTTATTCTGATAAAAACTTATTGGTCATGGACAATTATCGGTCCATCGAACATAATGGACGTGTACAATAAAAAGATTTAAAGTTAATTAATGTAATAATCATATAAAATGCAATAAAATAAATAATAATAAATAAATATAATAATAGGGCATATAAGAGTCAATAACAAATTTAAATTATATATTAAAATTATATTTAAATTATATATTAAAAAACGAAATATTACAAAATAATATACTGTATTCTAAATAATTATAATTGAAATATGCTATTATATGTTTCGGTCTTTGAATTAGATCCTCTTCAAATACTTAATATAAAGATGTTACCATAATCTAAAAGTGTTGATTGTAAAAAAATACATTATAATCGCATATATACTTCAAGATAAAAATACATAAAGGAAAGTCCCCTGTTATGATATAGGCGCCTAATATAAGATTTCTACTAAATTAATAAATCTATTGATCTATCTATTGATATCTATTTATCTATTGATTGCATCATAAATTTATTGCTCTTGGATTGAAAACTATTTAGTAGAAAGTTCGTTATTAGATCATGCCTATAGTCATTGTAAAAAAAGATTTTAGAATTTGGATCAAGTTCAATTCAAGTTTCATTGAGATGAGCCTTTGTATTTAAACCTTTGTATTTAACCTTGTATTTAATAAAAATAAATATTTGGCAATAAATTCTTCAGTGATAGAGTAAGGTCATACTAATAGAAAAATATGGGATATGTTGAATTGCTTAATTGCAGTAGTTAGATTTGATAATCGTAAAACCGTAAGACGTGGAAATCGTAATATAAGATATTATCCAGGATGTTTCTAATATGAAATAATTAAACCATGCTCCTATGTCATAGTGAAAATCGTTGCTAAAGTATAAATGTGATTATATAATAAAAAAAAAAACAACGGAATGAACGTCGAGTGATGAGAGATCTATTTCTGCGATGTTTGATTAGAATTATCTGAAGATAAGTCTTGGGTATAATCTGTCGCATGCTCATTTTTTGCGCACGTTGTGTTTGTTTGTATTTTAGAAACATTAAATGAAATTTTTTAATTGCAATACTGACTTTGACATTTTATTATCGATTTCTCGGGGCATATTAGATATTTCATATTAAAAGCCCAATTTTTTGACTTTGCAATTTGCTCACTTTTAACATTTCTTTAATTTTCAAAAAGAAATGAAATTTGAATTAAATTTTATATAATTTTACAGCTTTTTAAAAATTCCCTTCCAAATGACTTTATTATTTTTTTTTTAATATTCTGCCCATAGACTTCTAATATTTACCCAAAATGAACTCGATATCTTGTAATAGGAGTCTTTCCTTTACGAGATTATTAAAAAAGATTCAACTAAAAAAATCATAATGTCTCTAAAAAAATCTGCTTTCAGGATGAAAACGATATAAATATATCACCGATTCCCAATATAGATTTCATCATGCAATGACAGATCACTCTCGAGAGTTTATGCACTGTCAAAAGTTCACAAATCGTACTGCCAATTTAGAATTATTGCGTCGTCTATTGGTAATCCTTTGTATATTGATCTCTTTTTATACATAACATAATGTTTGAAATAATTCCAAAACTATTTTCAAAGAAAAAAATAAAAATCATAAAAATATTATTTTTCATCTGTCAATATATAATACTTCCCAATAATTTTCCCACTTCTGGTGAATTTTTTTCACTTTCCGTTCTGCGAGATAAATGGTTTGTGGATTTATTACCTGTTCGATTCCGGAAAACGTTCAATTTTTTGCAATTAGGAGAAAACTTTTCTATACTTATTAAAAATAAGAATAACGTCATGTTTGAATATATAAAAAGAATGTGTTTGAATATTTAAAAAAGCATACATAAACTTTATATTGAGAATAAGACTAATATCAACTCAATTTCAATACTCAACAAAATAGCTTTCTCTCTTCATTCCTCTAATATTGATGACAAGCTTAAACAGCTAGAGTTAGAAACTAGAAATCTTGTTCATTCTAACCCGAATATTATTTTTACACGCTGACAAAAGTAACGCTACAGTTGCACTTGACAGAGACATATATATCAAAACAATTAAAATAAATATATAAATACAAAATATAAATAATAGCTTTATCTAACTCTTATTTATATTTTAGAGACATTAATAATTAAAAAATGAGATGCTTCAAGACACGTCAACATATGAAATTATAAGAAAGCACCTATTCAAAACTCACTAAAGAATTACGAGATTTACTTATAAGATGGAAAAGAAATAGTATTATTAGCGACTCTAAATATGAAGGTTTACATGTCAGTGATAGAATGCTCCGGAGGACATATGCATTGCAGAAAATCTACAAACCGGACTGCCCTTAGAATGATAATCTCCTCAATAGATAATCCATTATACAATTTAGCCTCTTTTCTTCATTCCAAAAGCAGACAGTCCTATAAAAAACAGTTTCCAACTTGTTGAGCGTCTTAAAGACATAAAAATTGATAACAATTATAATTAATTTCATTGGATGTCATCTCACTTTTTACAAACATCCCAATAAATTTTGCGATGGATTGCATCAAAGAAAAGTGGCCATTTATCTCTAAAAAATGCGATATTCTCAAAACAGAATTCCTCTTGGCAGTACTGTTTGTGCTAAATTCTACTTATTTTACATTTGGCAAGAAAATTTATAAACAATGTTTTGACGCACCCATGGATTCTTCCTTGTCTCCCATCGTTGCTAACTTGGTACTGCAAAGGTTAAAATGTATAACTTTGACATTTTTAGACAATTGGGTACTTTTTTATTATCGCAATGTGAATGATTCACTTATAACTGTTTCTTCTTTCCATTAATAGCATATTAAATTGCTTTAATTCTTTTCACCCTCGTCTATAATTTACCATGGAAAGAAAAGGAGATGTGTTGAACTTTTATTTTAGATGTCACGATTAGCAAGAAAGATAATAGTCTCATATTCGATTAGTATCACAAATCTGGCTTCTCGAGTATACTTAAATTTTGACTTAAACCACCCTATATCTTAAAAAATAGGCACTATTATTGGCTTAGTAGATAAAGCTTTTTTATTATCTGATCCTATATACCACAAGAAAAATTTAAAATTTATAATTGATACGTTAATTTACAATGACTATCCAACGCAATAACGTTCATTGTTAATACAATCAACAGACGCATAAAAACTCTCATCCACAAAATAACAATAGCTGTAGAAAATCAATCTAATCGCCAGAACTTAAAAAGTAATACGATATTTACAGTACATATCACCAATTTCCAACTTAATAGATTAAAAATAAAGATGTCTATAGTATGAATAAATTAAAAGAATTTATCAGAGTCCACAAAGACCCTCTTCTACATCTTGTAAAAAATAATGTAATATGTATAAAATCAGTTGTAAAGAATGTGATGCTTCCTATGTCGAGCAGACAATTAAAAACAAGGATAACTGAACAAAGAAATCATATAAACTGGAACACTTTAGTTCGTTCTATTATAATCGATCATAAAATGCAGTATAAATTTGGTTGGAATAATGTTAAAATATTAGCTGAAGAACCTTTTTATAGAAAACGCTTAATATTAAAAAACTCTCTGAAATGCTTAATATTAAAAAACAAATAAATAATTTCAGAAAATTTCAATAATTTTCAATCTACAAACAGACATAGAGGGCCTTCATAAAACATATATACAAATATTTAACAGTATGACTTTGTAGTATCAACATTTATTCAGTCAGTATTTGTCCGTTGTCGTGTTCACGCTATTTATTATAAGTTATTTAATTTATTATAATCGATTTCATCCTCTGACTACGGACATATTGGGTTGTCCGGAAAGTTCGTGCCGATTTTTGGTAAGTGGCGTAAGGACAGGTCTGAATATATCACAACGATTGAAAACAAATGACATGCGTACATATCGTAAAAGACAATACTTCAGGCATACTTGGAAAAAAATTTGGTTGCAATACATTAATTTTTATCAGTTTTATACGCCTTTGAATATGAAAGAAAACAAAGTGCATTTTAGGCATTTAATGCTTTTCTTTTACCGGAAAGGTAAAAATGCCACATAAGTGGCAAACAAGATATGCGCTGTTTATGGCGAAGATGCTGCAGCTAAAAGAACTGTGCGGAAGTGGTTTGCTAGGTTTAAAGCTGATGATTTCAATCTTGAAGCTCAAGAACGCCCGAGTAGGCCCTTCAGCACAGATGAAGATCAGATTAAAACACTGATCGAGAATAACCCACGTTATATGACACGTGAATTAGCAGAAATGTTGAATATGTCAAAATCCATCATCCATGAGCATTTTGTGAAGCTTGGCTACATAAACCGTTTTGATGTATGGGTTCCCCATGATTTAACGGAGAAAAATCTGATGGATCGTATTTCCATTTGCGACTCACTCTATAAACGCGGAGATACCATTTTTGAACCAAGTAGTGATGGGGGATGAAAAATGGATCATTTACAATAATATTGAGCGAAAAAGATCTTGGGGAAAGCGAAATAAACCACCTTTAGTGACCCCAAAAGCCGATCTTCATTCAAAGAATCAAGGTCATGCTCTGTGTCTGGTGAAATTGGAAAGGGATCCTGTATTATGAGCTTTTACCAAACAACAAGATGATAAATTCAGAGAAGTATTGTTCCCAATTAGACAAATTGAAGATAGCAATTGAACAAAAACGTCCAGAAATAGCGAATCAGAAGGACATCGTGTTTCATCAGGACAATGCGCGGCCTGTGTCTTTGATAACTCGACAAAAGTTGTTGGAGCTCGGTTGGGATGTTCTACCCCATCCATCATATTCACCAGACGTCGCGCCCTCTGATTTCCACCTATTTCGACTATTACAAAATTCCTTTAATGGAAAAAGCTTCAACTCTTTGGTCGAGGTAAAAAAATCACTTCGAAAAGTTTTTCGCTGAAAAACCTGAGATTCTGGAAGGACAGAATTTTCCTGAAAGCTGGAGAAAAGTTGTAGAACAGAATAGCACCTATATAATTTAATAAATGTATACTAAATAAAATTTAAATCTTCTACGTTTCAATTTTCCTTCAAAAGTTCGGCACGAACTTTCCGGACAACCCAATATTATTTATTATACAATTTTATCATTTTGACACAATTTTCATTAATTTATATTATTAATTATATTGCATTTTGTATGGTTATTATGATGACTGATTGACTTTAAGTCTCTTTATTGTACACGTTATATTCGACCGACTAATAATTATCCACGACCTGTAAGTTTTTATCAGAATAAGAATTGACTCGGTTATTTGAAAGTGAAAATTATTTTAAATTTCTATTAACAACTCACCGGATTTTTCACACGATCTTCCAACTGTCATATGAACAGCTTTAATTATTCTGGAAACAACTTTTCAAAAAAATGTTATACTTTAAGAAGAAATCACATTTGTAAATCTATTGAATTTCGTCACATTTTAAATTTATTGAATTTCGTCTCATCTTTAATAAATCTTTATTAAATCTATTGAATTTCGTAAAAGGACTCAAACAAGCAGTTGTCAAAACATGTAAATATTTTAATAGAATAAGTTTAATAGAATAGGTTTGAATATCAAATTCATTCATAATTAAGGTAAATAAAATAATTTTATACATCAAGTTCTGCGGTTGACTTTTTAATACCCTGTAAATCATTGACATTGCGTAATGCTAATGCCAGCTAATGCAATACTGTAACTTTCAAGGATTATAACTCAAAAAATTCTTAATAAAAAAATATATGATTTTGGAAAAATATAGTATTTTGGAAAGCTCTCGAGATAAGCAACAAAACTGAATAAACAACAACATGGAAAAATATGTTGTACCTTTTAGAAAAATCAACATGACCTGCATATAACTTTCAAACGACTATTCAAGATCAAATCGATAACCTCACCTTATGTGTACCCCGAAATCATACAATTTTTATCTGAAAAATTTTTTTCTAAAATGTTTTTTTTCCATGATAAAAGAAGTGTAGGAGTGATATCAGACATCCGGTATAAAAAATTTGAAAATAACTTATTGTAACATAATGGCCGCAATATCTCTGTGGAAATAATACACTTTTTATGCATATTATCGTTTGTTGTTTTACAGCAATATAAAAAAATAGGTAATATATTTATATGTATACCATGTACCAATTATTACAGGTTTCTCTTGTACAATATCTTATAAATTATTGGTTTTTTAATATTTCTATCTTAATACTTTTATATGCAAAATGATTAGAGGAATCATTGTGCAAAAATTCATAAAATTCTATTTAAAAAAACGAAAATAACTATCATATCTTTTTGTCGTCTATCTAGAAAAAAAATAAACCAAAGTATATTTCCTCCCCCTCCCTGAAACGTTCTAATTTCAAAAATATTTTTTTAAAATCTTTTATACTTTTTGAAATATTACATGATGAGGTACACTGTATACATATATGCACTCGTATATCTTTTTAAAAAATTACATTATAATCCATATATTTTGTTTACAATCCTTAATTCCCGTTCTACGTTGATGCACTAAAATACTGTTTTGTCTTCTATCTGCATTATTTTCGAAAAAATCAGAACAGAATATTTGTAAACGATCATTGACTTGATGAAATCTGGAGCTTATGTATCTGAATTGAATGAAAGAGATTTAGTTATGTCTTTTATTAAAATTAAGATATATGCATTACATACATATATTTTAATTGCATTATAAATAATCAAAGTCAGACTAAACAAAGTTTTGTTACTTGTTTTTAATGTTTTATTATATTTTATATAATGAGAATTTTGAGAATTTTTTGTCAACTTTTTAGTACTGTATTTTCTTATTAACAACTATTTTTTATCAACATGAGAAAATGCGATATTAAAAAATTTTGAAAAAAATTCTCACAAAGGAAGACTCTGGAGTGATCATTACCGATTTCAATGAAATTTTACAGGATTGTAGAGTGTAATCTCCTGAATAAAAATCATCTTCCATTTAGCCTCTCCCATAGACAGCCTATTCCGAGATATTTCTATATTAAAATTTTTAACGGCATTTCCTTTTGAGAATACTCAAATATAAATATTCTAATAAACTCTAAAGAAATTGCCATTATCATCTTTAATTTTGAAATATTTCGGAAACAGTAATCGTCTACGCTTAAATCGAAGGTGATTTTTGTTCAGGGGAATATACTCTACAATCCTACCAAGTTTGATTGAAATCAGTGAAGGTTATTTTGCAGCCTTGTCCGAAATCTATGAAAGGAAAATAAACAATTTTTGTTTTTCTGTTGATAGTGTTTGAAATATTATTGAAAACCAATATTCGATGGTTTTTAATAATTAATATCTGATTAAAATTAATTATTGCGAAAATTGCAAAATGGTAGAGGACTTTTCGACTCAGTTTAGTTGGTTCTATGAGCGCACGAAATATTTGTCATTCTGAAATACCGTGAATACTAACCCAAGGATACTTCCCCAAATCAGAAAATTTAAAATATTTACAAATATCGGATAATTTGTTAGAGATATTTCAAGAATATTATAGTAATTTATAGGTCTATTAATAATAAACTGCCATTTATGAGTTATTATTAATAATTTAGAAAAAACGAATACAATCCATCCTATTATTATTCGAATTATCCAGTTACGTAGCTGTTGGTATTCTTTTGGAGTACCGAGTGCTTCCAATGTGTTGTCTTCTAAGGAAAGTTCATGTAAGCACATTTTGAATTCCTTAAAAAAACAAATTGATTTATTATGCAACATAAAAAAATATTATTACTGTATATTTGAATAAAAAATAATGCTATGTTAAATAATGCTATGTTAATGCTATGTATATATAGGTCATGTGATAGATAAAGAATTATTGAAACTTGATTAGTATTTGAAACATAAGATTTAAAAAAGTTATTGTTAATTTAAAATTAATTTAAGAAAATAATAGAGGAAAGTCGCCAATACCGACACATCTTGTTTTTATAATATTTCTTAAACAAAGGGTAAAAATAAAACTTTAAAAACATAAGTACAAATTAAAAAATGTCTTTTATCAGATAGTATAAGTAGTTTTTATAGGGTAACTCCTGCAAATATGCCGCGCTGGGATTTACGCCGCAGAAGTCAGAAAAAGTAAAAGGAATGGGGATATATTGGATTGTCCAGCAAGTTCGTGCCGATGTTGAAAGAAAATTGAAACGCAGAAAATTTTAATTTAATAAATGTATACTAAAATTTAAATTTTAATCGGCACGAACAATCCAATATTTCCGGACAACCCAATATTTCCTGCAACTACTTTGTTACATGCCTTTAAGTTATATTAGTATTGTGTTATTTCAGCTTCTTACTGTTAATATTAACGAAATTCTTGTGAATTGAATCGATTTGTTATACTGTAATAAGTAACACCATCATAAATTATAATTTACATTAAATGATTATTGTAAGGCGTGTAAAAGACTTAGTGGTTATTTCGTGATACATACGTATAGTAGAATAGTAAAGCATGTTGTGTAATAAAATATAAGTGCTTTGCTTTCGTATTCTTTGTTTAATTTGTTATCTTATATATCTCACTCCTGTTTGAGATATACATTTTTAGCGAACAGGATTTATGCCCAAAGCATACAAAGTACGAAGATTGAATTCAATTCATTAAATGCAATAAACGTATTATATGAAATACGTATCTCATGTCATAACAATATTTATAATACATGTGAGAAAAATTGTAATTATTTTTTTACATTTATCTACCAAACAGTTAAGTCGTGTCTAATAATTTGCTCTTAATTTGTTTCATGTAAGTGAATTAAAGTTTGATTTTAATATTTATATTAATTTTTTAATTTATTTATAATTGTACTATACTGTAAATGGAATAATCTAATTGAATGTGTACAATATATCTTAATGAAACAATTCAATCTTGACAGTCATGTAAGTTTATTTTATCATATTTTTTGTGGAATTTCATGTTAGCAATTTAAAATATTTTTTTATTTCCTTTAGATCAATCGATTCAAAACAAAAAAATCTCTTTCTTTTTTTTAATAAACTTAATAATTTGATGATCAAGATTAATTCAGATATCGGATAAAAATTTTTATTGAATTACATGCATATTTACTTTATGCTGTTCTGCAAGATCGAAATATGTAATGCAATAGCTTTTTAGAATTTTTTTCTACATATGCATGATTGCCTTCAGCTCCAATAGAGCTATTTAATACTAAAGCAACATTATAAGGATTAAATTAATTCACAGTCTGTTTTACAAACGCAGGTGTGACAGTTCACACTGCTATGTTAAATTTAAAATCGTATGAAAAAACAAAAACAAAAAATTAATAAAACGATTTAGGAATATATAAATAAAACTCGATTTAGGAAAGTACAAGCATTAAAAACAACGTAATATTATCAATAAGTCTATTATTTGAACTACTCAATTTGCAAAAAAAAATCGTAAAAATTTTATTTTTGTACGGAAAAAAAATGTTTCTGATCACAGTTAATTCTGATTAGCTAAAGTTACATTAACTACTATAGCAATGAAATTTACTAATATTATACATACAAAGGATTTGCTGCTGTAGCTAATATAAGGTAATAGCAAAATATGCAAATAGCAAAATATGTTTATTACAGTCAATTTATTTAACAACATGAAATTAGTTGTCATAGTTATCGGATATGTCTGTGTAAAAGAAAATTGTTTCTACCATTAAATATAGTTCTAAAACTATACTTGCTACCAAATTGTCTGCTATACAGAAACATTTGTTGCAATGATCAATACAGCGACATAATAGCAAAATGCTTGTCTGTTACAATGATAATATTTAGGCTAATGGAAATTAGACTTCGAAGATACAACGTTAGATGTCCATATAATACTATTAAATTTAGCAGCCATTCTTAATTTTTAGCTGTAGCAGCTAATCTTTGTTTAATTTAAACAAACCACAAATATACGAATTATCAGTTTGTACTTCTTTAATTACCTATACAAATCATGATTTTATTTAGTATTAATAAAGTGCAATAGTTAGTTTCTGAGAAATATGAAGGTTTAGACTTATGTCAGTATCGGTAATATTCCTCTACAAATATAAATATTACTGTTGCAAAACATATTTCATCTATATAAATAATAATATAAACGTTAAAGTTGATCTGTTCAGAAACTTTTTATAAATTTGTATTTCTCTGTAATCGTGAGATTAAGATTTCTTTAATACTCTCAATAAAGAAAATGATTAAATAAAAAGTTAAAGAATTTTAATAAATTAAATAATATTAGAAATTAATATACTATATACATTAAAAAATTTTTACCTTAAAATGATAATGGCTAAAAAATATAGACATAATCGCGGTGATAGTCGTTATGATGTCCCGAATATAGTATATCTTATCCTTCCAATATATGATATAATATGGATAATAAAATAAATACATAAAACAGCTCCACATGATCAAGGTATACAGAAAAGAGAGATACGATCTTGGTTGTCCAAGAGGATATTCGAACAAACCCAAACTGCAGAACGAGCCAATGATTAATAATGGTGCCAGCGCTGACTGTAGCGTCTTCGTCATAGTTTCCGCAGTCGATTAGTAATTTGAATTCTTATCGCACGAGACACAAACGCATTTAATACTGTTCATAAGAATTTCAAAAAGTAGTTTGTTTCTACAGATCCTTCAGGAAGTTTTTAAGAATTATGTTGTCCATTACGTACATTCATACATTAAAGAATGAAGTATATACATATCAACAAATATTGAGTGACGGAATAAAATATATGTATATGCAGATAATCTAGATTAGATCTAGATCTTCTGGCGGAATTTTTTACATATGTAAGTATTATTGCACAGTATAAACAAATATAAACGTAACCTCTTTGCATTATAGTTTTATTCTAGATGTTCAAAGATACGTAATAGTAGGGAGGAAGACGTGTCTTCTTTCACTATATATAATAATAGATGTTTTCATAATATAATAGTATGAGGAAAGAGGACGTGTTTCACATAATAGATGCTTTTTATTTACGTCACTTTTGAATGACTCGTATACTGACGAGATGAAGCTGATAACTTCGATAAAGTGTTTTGTAAGTTTAGAAATTAACGTACACGCAAAATAACATTTCTCTTAAAAATTATTCCTGTAACAATAATATAATTTATTAATATAGAGTAAAACTAAGCTTAATTTTTATTGTATTCTTATATTTTTATGTATATTTAATTATAGATACATATATGTTAAATATATATGTGTGTGTGTGTGTGTGTGTGTGTGTGTGTGTGTGTGTGTGTGTGTGTG
>NW_017259251.1:253171-257464 GCF_001594045.1 Atta colombica
TGTGTGTGTGTGTGTGTGTGTGTGTGTGTGTATGTGTGTGTCATATGCAGGATCCGAATAATATGTAAAAGCGAGCACGATGTGATTTATGAAAAAATAAAAAAAATATACACAATAAAATTTTTCGATTTCGTGCTTAATTTTCGAGAAAATCGAATTTGAAAATCGTACGTACTGCGTACGTATGCCGTTTATTACGGCTTTATGTATCCGATAACAAGGACAATAGTACAGTAATTAATAATAAAATTTTGTTCACTAAAAAATATCTTTGTGTTTTTCCTTAATCTTGACTTTTAGATTCCGAGTAAACATTATTTATAAACTACAATAAAATTTACTACAATATTTACTACAATAAACATTATTTATAAACTATACGCGTTATATCAGGTGTGGGAAAAAGTTCGTGGCGTAGATGTAACGGGAAAAACGCCACGAACTTTTTCCCACATCTAATGTTGCTCGGCGAACCGTAGCTTAGTCGCAATAGCACGAACGCAATGAATATTCAGACTTGATTTTTTCGAAAACTAAGCAGAAAATTGAAAAATTTTATTCTATACCAGGTGTATAAGCTTAAATCCGCTGTTTGCTCATAAGTGGCATTAATGAGCGTACAAAACTACCCTGGGCACACAACACACTTTTTTTTATGTGTTTGATATCTGTCAACCTTAACCAGTGCACATCATCAGCAATTTCCAACAACATATATTTTTTCTTTCGTAATCATGTCTAGTTTTTTGCTAAAAAAAAAGCATATGCGGGAAGCTTTGCTTTTCTATTTCAATTTGAAGAAATCGGCTGCCGAATCGCATCGAATGCTTGTGGAGGCCTATGTCGACAATGTTTTATCGGAAACAACGTGCAGAGATTGGTTTCGCCGGTTCAATGACGACAATTTTGACCTGAGTGACAAGAAGCGTGAAAATCGGCCCAGGAAGGTTGAGGACTGTCAATTGCAGGCTCTTTTGGACGAGGACGATACCCAATCGCAAAAATTGCTCGCCGAGCAATTGGGTGTTTCTCAAGCAGCCATTTCCATGCTGCTACATGTCATGGGGAAGGTTCAAAAGATCGGAAAATGGGTGCCACATGAACTGAACGAGGCAGATGAAGCGATGCCAAAACACAAGCCAAATTCTGCTTGCCAGGCAAAAAAGAAAGTCGTTCCTGCATCGGATTGTGACAGGCGATGAAAAGTATATCTATTTTCAGAATTCTAAACGCAAGAAATCTTGGGTTGATCCCTCCCAACCATCAACATCTTCCTCAAGATCAAATCGCTTCGGACGGAAGACGATGCTGTGCGTTTGATGGAATCAGGAGGGTGTCATCTACTACGAGCTGTTAAAATCTGGTAAAACTGTTAATGCTCACCGCTACCACCAACAACTGATCAAATTGCACCGTGCTCTGCGTGAAAAAAGGCTGCATTATCGGAAAAGACATGACAAGCTGATTTTCCTCCACGACAACGCACCATCGCTCGTCAACAATGATTCGTCAACAATGGTCCAAAATTACTTGGAGACACTCAACTGGGAAGTGCTATCCCATCCCGCTTACTGACTAGACCTGGCACCTTCTGACTATCATCTGTTTTCGTCGATGGGCCACACGCTCGCTGAGCGGTACTTCGATTCTTACGAAGATGGTTTGATGAGTGGTTTGCCTCGAAAGATGAGGAATTTTTTTGGGGTGGTATACACAAATTGCCCGAAAGATGGGAAAAATATATAGTTAGCGAGGGTAAGTATGAATAAATTTGTTTTTACTTCCTAGGAAAAAAAATGTGTTTTTCTAACTAAAAAACAGCGGATTTAAGCTTATACACCTGGTATATGTTTTTTATTTTTTCATAAGGAATCACGTCTCATATCCGCTTTTACATATTATTTGGCCGGACCTTGTATGTATTTGTGACGTATATGTCATATATTATAAACAATTATATGTTATATATAATTGTATATATACTGATAGTATTCATTTTTGGAATATTAAAGTTCCCATTAATAAAATTAAGCATAATTTTGAAACTGTTCATCGGTAATAAAAAGAAATATTTCTTTTTTATTAATCTCCAGCCCATTTGACTGACCCTAATCATTATCTCTTACAAACATCATAATAAGAAATTCAAACCTTTTATTTTCTCTGAATTTATTTTGCAATAGTGACAAATTGACGTGTGTTTGATATTCATTTTTAAAAGTTAACTGATAATTGAATAGTAATATAGATAATAGTAGTATATTACATTTTTCAAATGAAATCTTTCCTTTCACGGATACGCCCTTGACATGGTGGGAGGGTTCAGTATCTTGAGGATATTCATGAAAGAACGGTTTTTCTTAAGTATTTAAAAATTTTCTAATCTATCTGAATTATATGTTTATTTAGGTTTTCAATCAAATTTTTAGATATTTGAGTAAAATCATTTTCTTCATATAAAAATCCAATGACGAAACTAATGTATCTTCTTCGCCGATTTAATTGAACGTAAACGAACTACAACTGGTTCGTTGCATCGCATGTTGCTTCGGTCACCGAGAATGCCGTTGAAATTATCGGACTAATTTTTCACAAAAAGTTTTTCACAAAACCATTCGATGGAATTCTAATTCCATGAAATAAAATCTTTGATGTTTTAACAATAAGCGGAACTCTTATTGAGATATTGCTGCATGAAGTGGCCACCATGATCACTGAAACTTGTACGCCAAGCTCCGGGTACGAGTTGATGTTCACAATGATGTAGTGTTTGTGTGGTTTAACAACTATTGTTGTTATCGGCTAATTGAGAACATGCTCTGTCTATAAACTGTTCGGCCCATATGCCTGTTCTACAATAAGGTCGCAAGCTGTAAAAAATTAAACAATCAAACATAGTCGATTATTTTTCTCATATTCGACTATGATTGGTCAATAATTTCTTATGATTTACAACCCTACATGGCTTGCAACCCTTGTGTAACAGGTCTTAGCAATAAAAAGCGATCGATTGATTCGGATTCGTCTCTAAGTCGCCTAAAAAGGAGTTGTATTACTCTGATTAGTACACTCATTTCTCATCCTTTATCTACTAGCATCTCAATCGCGTTTAATCTGACTTGGTCAAAGCCTAACTGTTTTTTGCTTGTGACGAGAAGTTGGATTTCATTTTCTAGATTGTCTACATTATTAGACTTGACAATGAATACTAACTTTTTTCTTATTAGAGGTGCTTGTCACGTCTACCAGCTTGTCAATTTTGCGTAAATCAGAGGGACGAACTCGATACAATTAATATTGTCTTTTTTCGTATTTCGGCTTAATCCTGTAACACAAATATCTCATACGAGTTGTGTGTGCGTAATGAATCTAAGAAATAAAGCAATAAAATCTCTACTCTTCGGAAAAAATGTAACAAATAAATTATTCTTTAAATGTAACAAATATTTTATTCTTTATCTTGTAATATACGTTAATATTTCGTTATATATTTGTTGCGCGATTGGTTTATTTTAACGCGGCGAATTTAGAGGCGGCGACATATTTATTCGCAGACACCGCGCAATCATTTACATACCAAGATTTATATCAGCAGGTAGCCGTGCTGCTTCACATTTCTTTTTAAAACAAATTTGTCACAAATGCTAAATAATAACGAAAGGTCGTTTTTTTTAGGTTCCTAGAACTTATTTAAAATATTAAATAAGTCAGAAAATTTTTTATAATGGTAAGTATTAAATAACCGCAACTTTATTTCTTTATTTAAAATACATACCATATTTTAAATAAAATTGTTTTAAATACCGACTTCTGTCTAATAGTAAGTTAAAATAAAAAATACAAATTTCCGAAAACTTATTTACAATATTAATTAAGAAACAGATCAAAAGAAGTTATTTAAAATAATGAATACTAAATTATTCTTTTATCGTTTTTATTAAAAATATATTTTTTGAATAATATTATTAAATATTATTAAATATGATTTATTGTAATATTATTAAATACGATCAAATCCTATATATTATCAAGTTAATATTGATAAATTTTATGTTACGTAAAAAAAAGTATAATCTAATTTCGTCTAGTATTTCGTCGCGAAATGAAATAATTTTTTATATCGATTTTCTCAGAACTTAATTTCGTGTAATAAAAAATTATGACTAATTGCTTAGTGTAACACAATTGAAATATCTGAATTATAGATAAGTTTTGTGTGTATGTGTGTGTGTGTGTGTGTGTGTGTGTGTGTGTGTGTGTGTGTGTGTGTGTGTGTGTGTGTGTGTGTGTGTG
>NW_017259251.1:257564-259719 GCF_001594045.1 Atta colombica
GTGTGTGAATAACGTATCTAAGAAATAAATTAATAAAGTCTATTTATCAAAAAATATTAAAAATGTAAAAATATATTATTCTACTTATTTCGTAATATGCATTAATATTTCGATAAATGATTGTCGCATCGCCATGGGGTTTATTTTGATGCACAAGGCAAGCGACGCGTCGTATTTACGCTTAGTCACCTCACCGTCATTCAATTGCTGAGACTCGTGCAGGTAGGTTGCCCGGGTAGTCATGCCATTCTTTTTCACATTTCATTTTAACACTAAAAGTAATCCCTATAAATATTAGATAATATTAGATAATAATTTTATGAATACTCACAGTTTTTATTAATTAGCACGATTAAGCCCTTAATATATACCTTTGGGACATTCGTGTTCTTGCGCATTTCTTTTCTCTTTATTATATTAATATAACAATATTATATACAACATTTATATATAACAATTTATTATAAATATACTAATTTAGAAATATTTTCTAAAGATGTCAAATTATACTTTCTAGAGATGTAAAAATTGCTTAATAATATTTATATACTTGTAAATAGTAAAAGTGACGAAAATTAATTCAGAAAAGATCCAAAGTGTGTAAAGATGCTAAAAAACTAATGCGTACTGAGAATTAATTATTTATAAAAGGATCAAGATGACAATCATGTATTACGAAACAGATATTTCATATGATTCATTCATTTCAAACCAAAACGCGATGGAAAATTTATTACTAAATTTTGCGATAATTACAAATGATAATTATTTTTGTTTAACACATTTTTCTCTCCCTTGAATACCTGGGAAAAAAAACTTTCATAGTTTTATATAATTATGTATAAAATATTTTTTCTGGGACTAGATTAGATAGGTAAAGAATAAAACTAAAAAGTTAAAAATGATATATTAACATTTTATTTTTTAATACATACAAAATACATACATATTGTAATAACAAATGTACATACGATGAATTATGTACCTTATCTACATATCTGTGTATTTTTCAATTACTGTTATTAATAAAATAATATAGGCACATGTCATAAGTATATTTATACAATAAAACATTAATGAAATAATTAAACTGCTAGAATGCGCTAAGATTAACATTATAACATTCATCAGCATTCTAGTATTGTTGCATCTATTAAAAGTATTCTGCGAAATCCATCTGAAAAATATTAAACAAATCTTTATAATATAATATGTTGTAATTCTTATAAACATATAATATAGTCTACCAAATAATATAGCTGTAAAATCTCGAATCTTGTCATGTCATAATAATCAGAAATATTATATTAGTTTAACAAAAGTGCATTTAATTATGCGTTGATATTTATAAAACCGTTTTTCTCATGCTTAGAGAGAAGGTTTATTATGGATTGTATACCGTTATTATAATCATTAGGGCGAACAAAGCTACGCTGTAGATCTGAAAAAAAAATTCATTAATGATAATATTTTTATTTATATTTAATGATAATGTTAAATTGAGAAGAATTAATATAAAAAAATTTTGAATATGATAAATTAACAATGAAAAATGTAAAAATGCAATCAATTGAGAAATGATTTCAATATTATGTTGCCAATTAGAATTTATGTAATTTACAAAATTGAATGTAGAAGTATTTATTCTATTACATGCAGGAATCGGCAACTTATCTCACCAGTCGGTGTACAATTTTTGACTGACGAAAGGAGGGAGGGGGGGAGGGGGGAAGGAATACAAAACGACCTTTTTTTATTGTTTATTTATTTTGTGTTCTTTGTTGCCGATCCCATTTTTACTATTGCGAATTTCGACGCTCGAGTTGATAAAATATCATTTATATTGGCTGTAATCTTATGCCATAATTTGTAAGAATTGATTAATCATATTCGAGTATTCCCCTCTCATTCTAAAAGAGAAAAGCTCGATTGTGATTTGTCAATTCTTACAGATAACGGCACATAGCACACGATTACGGTCAGTATATGATCTCTAAAAGTTGAATCTCTGTTATGCGCGTAGTTGTACTGCTATCATGCATATCGATCGGCATCAACACACATTTTAAAAAATTCACAGTTGAATTCTAATCCAATTCTTGGATTCCTTTGATGTGGAATGCTCCACGATTCCATACTTTATATATATATATAT
>NW_017259251.1:259819-278683 GCF_001594045.1 Atta colombica
CTGACAGAGTTTGTGGACGTGTAGAGCGGACTAAACTGAAGCGGAAAGTCCTCTACCATTTTACAATTTTTGCAATAGTTAACGAGATATTAATTGCTAAAAATTGTCTGTTTGGACTTCAATAATTTTTTACTCAAACTATCAACTTTACAGAATAACTGCAAGAGATAAATATTGTCTATTTTCTTCTCAAAGAACTTTATTAAGAACAATTATCTGCCACCCTGTGCTTATACTTTTAATTAATATTGGATGTACCTGGTAAATAGAACTATATCCAAAGTAAAAAAGTCCGATGCCAAATTTTACTTCCCTTAGTTTTATTTGCAATATAAATTGGAAAATCTAATTGAAATAAATAATTGAATAAATGTTAATTATACACTATCTTTTACAAAAATTTAGATATTAATATAAATTCTATCAATCACGTAAAAAATTAAGACATTATTATAAATTAAGACATCAATTATATTATATTGTTAGACATCAAAGGAGCAACCTAATTTCTTAAGCTAAATAACATTTTGTTATTTTTAACTTCAATATGTATCAAATTCAATCAATTTTTCAATTTCAAATGTAAAGCGTTCATATTAATAAATTTGATACAAATTAAAAATATTTTTTTGAGTTACGTCACACAATTCTAGTGTTTTACAATTAGTTAATTAATGGCATATTGAAAAAAATCAGTGATCTGATAGAAATGATTGAAAATAACTCAAATATAATTGATCAACGTTACAAATTTAATAGTGTGTTCTTTTATATATTTTAGGTTACTTATACATGTATTAACACTTACAAAAGTTGTATAAATTATTTCCAATTTTATATGCTGAAATGCATTGTATTTATTTTATAGATCATTAATAGTATAATCGATAAATTTCAAATACTCGCTTTCAGCATATAAAATAAAAAATCATTTATAAAGCTTTTCTATAGCTCGTATATTCCTAGTTATAATATTTGTATATAGTGTGCACAAGTATTCTAAAATATATGAGAATTTAATATATATATACATATAATTGTTGTAACTGTTTTATAATTTCTCATATTTTGCATAAATGTTCTATAAAATTTATGCATTTATGTCCGAATTCTCTGAATGCTAGTAAAATTACACATAGAATAGTTAAAATTTTATATAACATTTTATTGTAATTATTTACCTGTTCATCTAAGTCCTCATCGAGATTATAATTGGATAATTTGTAAAGAATTGTTACTGTCTCATTTATCTGCAATTGTTTATAGTATGAAATTGTTTATAGTATGTATATAGTATGAAAATTTGTAGTAAAATTAAAAATTTTGCACCCAATAAATAAAGCTGCGTTATATCGAAGAAAACTTCAATATGTGTAAATTCATTGTTGCAAAATTGTTTGTACTTATTATTCTAATTGTAAATAATTAGTAATGCTTCTTATTATAAATAATTAGTAATACTTCTAATTATAAATAATTAGTAATGCATTAATTATACCTTATAGTAAACAGTTTGACATATGCAGTTTAGTGTGAGAAATAAGGCGCTAATCAGAATGAATAAAAAAGTGGAATATAAGAAATTGAAAATAACAAAAGACGTCCATGTTACTGAATTTCCAAATAATAGGAAAAAATATATCTCTATATAGTACATTATAGTTTCTGAAAAGTTATATAGCATTTGTAGTAACATTTGTATATTAAATATTTTATTTAGTTTGCGTGATATGAGGCATAATTGTAGGTGGACGTGCCTGTAACAAATCATAATTGTTATAATTAATCAACTCATAAAGACACGTACGAAAAGTACTAAGCAAAGTATATTTTTAACTTAGAATTTAAACTATAGTTGTAATTTATAATAGTTTCAAAATGTTCGTGCAATTATTTCACACAGTTGAAATTAATTATTTTTGATGTGTGTGTGTGTGTGTGTGTGTGTGTGTGTGTGTGTGTGTGTGTGTGTGTGTGTGTGTGTGTGCAAACATATTATACATATTATAAATATACACATATATACAAAGTGTCTCAAAATTCGTGCATTCGGAGTCTAGGACATGATCCTGACATTCATTTATATTAAGGTTTTAACATTGATTTGACACATTGCATAATATATTAGTACAATAATAAAGGGCTCTAAGTAATAACAATTACAATGATATAAGTTTGCAGAGTATTAAAGAGCCAACCGTAGAATTTGTTGCATAAAATTATTTTATATATCTAAATGATAATTACATAAATTTTATATTCAAACCTATTCTCTTATATTCGAAATCTTGACATATTTCGGTTTCTTCCCAAACAACACGAGTGACTATTTGTCGATTTATAGTCGATTTTTTTTCAGTCGACTATTGAAGTCGACTTAGGCCGCGATCCAATTCACGCTACAACGCTTAAAAATCATTTCTTCCTTGTTGTTTGTGAAATGTTAAACGAAAACAAACAATGCTCATGAATGTGTCAACATGGCCTTTAAATCTGTTCCAAGTTAACGTAGATTAAGTCGACATTAGAATGTTGACTGTTAGTCGACTGTTTTGAGACATTCGTCAAGTATTAGTCGACTATTTAAGTTGACATTCGATCAATTCAATAAGTTGACATTCAGTCAATTTCATGTTGTTCGAGAAATTCAATACAATCAAATTTAATTACAAATGTGACTTCATCTTTTTAAAGTAGAACGTTTCTTGGTAAGTTGTTTCCAGAATAAATAAAGCTGCTCACAGTTGGAAGATCATGTGGAGAATCAGGTAAGTTGTCAATGGAAATTTAATATAATTTTTACTTTCAAATAATTAGCAAAGTCAATTCTTATTCTGGTAAAAACTTACTGGTCGTGGAATTATTGGTCAATTGAACGGATGTGTACAATAAAGAGACTTAAAGTCGGTCAGTGTAATAACCATATAAAATGCAATATAATAAATAATGAGAAATAAATATAATAATAGGGCATATAAGAATCAATAACAAATTTAAATTATATATTAAAAAATGAAATATTACAAAATAATATACTGTATTCTTAAGTCTATAATTGAAATATGTTATTACATGTTTCGGTCTTCTGTGAATTAGACTCTCTTTAGATATGTACTTAATATGAATATGTTACCATGATCTAATGTTAATTATAAAAAAATACATCATAATTGCATGATGTGCTTCAAGATAAAAATACATAGAGGAAAGCCTATTACGAGATAGGCGCCTAATATGAGATAGCAGCGTTTCTACTAAATTAATAAACTTTTTCTATTGGTTCCACCATAAATTTATTGCTCTTGGATTGAAAACTATTTAATAGAATGCCTGTAGTTATTGTAACAAAAGATTTTAGAATTTGTCTTCAAGTTTCTTTGAGATGAGACTTTAAATCTTATTTATTATTTAATAAAAAATGAATATTTGGCAATAAATTCTTCATGTAATGATAGAGTAAGGTTGTACTAATAAAAAAATACGGGATATGTTGAATTGCTTAATTGCAGAAGTTAGATCATGATAAAACCGTAAGGAAATCGTAATATGAGATATCCAGGGTATTTCTAATATGAAATAATCCATATTTTTATGTCAGTTAGTGAAAATCATTGCTAAAATATAAATGTCATTATATAATAATAAAAAAAACAACCGAAAAGAACATGTGACTATTTCTGCGATGTTTGATTAGATCTGAAGATAAGTTCTGGGTATAATCTATCGCATTCTCATTTTTTGCGCTCGTTGGTTGTATTATGTTTGTTATCTTATGTTTGTTTGTATTTTAGAAACATTAAATGAAGTTTTTTAATAGCAATACTGATATACTTTGCATTTTACTATCGATTTTTCGGGGCATTTCTATTAGAAGCACAATTTTTTAACTTTGCGATTTGCTCACTTTTTACATTTCTTTAATTAAAAAAAAAATGAAATTTGAATTAAATTTTGTATAACGTTATCTTATACAGCTTATTAAATTCTCTTCCAAATAACTTTATTATTTTTTTTTAATATTCTGCTCATAGATTTCTAGTATTTACCCAAAATGAACTCGATATCTCATAACAGGAGTCTTTCCTCTACGAGATTATTAAAAAAGATCCAATTTAAAAAATCACAATGTCTCTAAAAAAAAATCTGCTTTCAAGATGGAAAAGATAAATATATCATCGATTCCCAATATAGATTTTATTGTGCAGTGACAGGTCACTCTCGAGAGCTATGCACTTCACAAATCAAATTATCAATTCAGAATTATTGTCGTTCATAGTAACCCGTTATACGTCTTGACCTCTTTTGTACACAATATAAATAAATAATTTGAAACAATTATTTTAAAAAAATTATTTTAAAAAAAAAGATAAAAATCATAAGAATATTATTTCATCTGTCAATATATTTTCCAATAATTTTTCCCCTCCTGGTGAATTTTTTTCTCTTTCCGTTCTGAGAAATAACTCGTTTGTGGATTTATCATCTGTTACGATTCCGGAAAACGTTCTTGTTTTTTGTAATTAGGAGAAAACTTTTCTCTACCTATTAAAAATAAGAAGAACATCATATTTGAATATACAAAAAGCATTAAAAATAGCACACATAAACTTTCCATTGAGAATAAGATAAATTTCACAAACCACTCAATTTCAATACTCCACAAAATAGCATATTCCTTAAATTAACAGCTTGAGTGAGTCTTGATGTAGAACTCGATTATTCGCATATGATTGAACAATTAAATGTGTTTCATATTTCTTGGAAAAAGATCTAATCGATAAAAAAGGTAAAAAAATTAAAAGAATTTATCAGTGTTCACAAAGACTCTCTTCTACATCTTGTAAAAAATAAGTAGTATAAAATCAGTTGTAAAGAATGTGATACTTCCTATGTCGGACAGACAAGCAGACAATTAATAAAGATAACTGAAGAAACATAGAAACCATATAAACTGAAACATTTCTGGTCATTCTATTATAACCGATCATAGAATGCAGTATGAATTTGATTGGGACAACATTAAAATATTAGATGAAGGATCTTTTTATAGAAAACGCTAATCTCTGAAATGATTAATATTAAAAAACAAATAAATGGTCTCAAGTATAATGATATCAGTATATATACAAATAATCAACAGTATTCGACTTTATCATCATTTATTCAGTCAGTGTTTGTTCATTGTCGTATTCGCATTATTTCCCACATTTAGACATCTTTTAGACATAAGACATCTAAAAGATGTCTTTTAGATATCTTATGCAACATAAACGTTATCTAGATTATTATAAGTTATTTAATTTATTATAATCGATTTCATCCTCCACTACAGACATATTATTATACAATTTTGACATAATTTCATTAATTTATATTATTTATTATATTGCATTTTATATGATTATTACTGACTGAGTTTGAGCCTTTTTATTGTACACGTTATGTTCGACCGACTGATAATTGACCACAACTGGTAAGATTTTTATCAGAATGAGAATTTACTTATTTGAAATTGAAAATTATCTTAAATTTCCATTGTCAGCTTAATCAAGTTCTTCATACGGTCTTTCAACATCATGTGAACAGCTTCGATTCGTTCGAGACGATTGTATTCTGGAAACTTACCAAAAATACTTTCTACTTTAAGAAAATGAAGTCACATTTGTAGTTAAATTTATTGAATTTCTTGAAAGGGCTCAAACAAGCAACTAAAACATGTAAAGATTTTGAATTTAAGAAAATAGATTTGAATATCAAATTCATGTTCAGATTTGAATATCAAATTCATTATCATTAAGATAAAATAATTTTACGCAACGAGTTCTGCAGTTGGTTCTTTAATATCCTGTAAACTTATATCATTAACATTGCATAATGCTAATACCGGCGGTACTGTAACTTTCAAGGCTTATAACTCAAAAAGTTCTTAATAAAAAAATATATGATAGTATTTTGGAAAGCTCTCGAGAAAAAGCTACAAAAATATGAAAAATAGATTGTACCATTTGGAAAAATCAACATGATCTTTATATGACTTTCAAACGATTATTCAAGATCAAATCAATGACATCATTTTACGTATACCCCCGAAACCATAACAAAACTTTTATCTGAAAAGTTTTTTTCTAAAATGTTCTTTTTTCCGAGATAAAAGGGGTGTACGGATGATCTCGGACATCCGGGACAAAAAAATTTGATGAAATAACTTATTGTAACATAATAGCCGCATAAAGGCCACAATATCTCTGTGAAAATAATACACTTTTTATGCAATATTATTGTTTATTGTTTTACAACATAAAAAGCATAAAAAGTATAAAAAAGTAGGTAATATATTTATACCAATTATCCCAGATTTCTCCTGTACAATAGCTTATAAATTATTGGTTTTTTGTTATCTCTATCTTAATACTTTTATATGTAGAATGATTAGAAGAATCATTGTGCAAAAATTCATAAAATTCTATTTAAAAAAACGAAAATAACTATCATATCTTTTTGTCGTCTATCTAGAAAAAAAATAAACCAAAGTATATTTCCTCTCCCTCCCTGAAACGTTCTAATTTCAAAAATATTTTTTTTAAATTTTTTATATTTTTTGAAATATTACACGATGAGGTACACTGTATATATATATGCACTCGTATATCTTTTTAAAAAATTACATTATAATCCATATATTTTGTTTACAATCCTTAATTCTACGTTGATGCACTAAAATACTGTTTTGTCTTCTATCTGCATTATTTTCGAAAAAATCAGAACAGAATATTTGTAAACGATCATTGACTTGATGAAATCTGGAGCTTATGTATCTGAATTGAATGAAAGAGATTTAGTTATGTCTTTTATTAAAATTAAGATATATGCATTACATACATATATTTTAATTGCATTATTAATAAATAATCAAATTATCAATCAGATTAAACAAAGTTTTGTTACTTGTTTTTAATGTTTTATTATATTTTATATAATGAGAATTTTGAGAATTTTTTGTCAACTTTTTAGTACTGTATTTTCTTATTAACAACTATTTTTTATCAACATGAGAAAATGCGATATTAAAAAATTTTGAAAAAAATTCTCACAAAGGGAGACTCTGGAGTAATCATTACCGATTTCAATGAAATTTGATAGAATTATAGAGTGTAATCTCCTGAATAAAAATCATCCTTCATTTGGGCACAGATGGTCTACCGATTCCGAGATATTTCAATATTAAAATTTTTAACGGTATTTCCTTTTGAAGATACTCAAATATAAACATTCTAATAAACTCTAAAGAAATTATTATCTTTAATTTTGAAATATTTCGAAAACAGTAACTGCCTATACTCAAATGGAAAGTGATTTTTGTTCAGAGGAATACACTTTACAATCCTGCCAAGTTCCATTGAAATCAATGAGAGTTCTTCTGCAGAAATCTATAAGAGGAAAATAAACAATTTTTGTTACTTGTTTTTCTGTAAAGTTGATAGTATTTGAGTAAAAAATTATTGGAAACCAATATTCGACGGTTTTTAATAATTAATATCTGATTAAAAATAATTATTGCGAAAATTGCAAAATGGTAGAGGATTTTTCGATTCAGTTTAGTTGGCTCTATCAGCGCACGAAATATTTGACGGTCATTCTGGGACATCGTGTATACTAACCCGAGGATACTTCCCCAAATCAGAATATTTAAGATATTTACAAATATCGGATAATTTCTTAGAGATATTTCAAGAATATCATAATAATTCATAGAGCTAGTAAAAAAAAATTTCCACCTAGAAGCTATTGCTAATAACTGAGAAAAAATGAATACAATCCATCCGATTATTATTTGAATTATCCAGTTACGTAGCTGTTGGTATTCTTTTGGAGTACCGAGTGCTTCCAATGTGTTGTCTTCTAAGGACAGTTCATGCAAGCACATTTTGAATTCCTTAAAAAATTAAATTGATTTATTATGCGAAATAAAAAAAATATTATTACTGTTATTTGAATAAAAAACGCTTATTGCTATGTATATATAAATAATGTGATAGATAAAGAGTTATTAAAATTGATTAGTATTTGAAACATAAGATTTAAAAAAGCTATTGTTAAAAGTTAATTTAAAAAAGTAATAGAGGAAAGTCGCCAATACCGACACACCTTATTTTTAGATAATATTTCTTAAACAAAAGGTAAAAATAAAACTTTAAAAATATACATAAATACAAACAAAAAATGTCTTTTATCAGATAATATCAATAGTTTTTATAATAGGGTAACTCCGACAAATACGCCGTGCTAGGATTTACGCCGTAGAAGAAGTAGTAGAATGGGGATAATTTTCTCGCAACTACTTTGTTACATGCCGTTATATTAGTATTGTGTTATGATTTCAGCTTCTTACTGTTAATATTAATGAAATTATTGTGAATTGAATCGATTTGTTATACTGTAATAAGTAACGCCATCATAAATTATAATTTACATTAAATGATTATTGTAAGGCGTGTAAAAGACTTAGTGGTTACTTCGTGATATATACGTGTAGTGGAATAGTAAAACATGTTGTGTAGCAAAATATAAGTGCTTTGCTTTCGTATTCTTTGTTTAGTTTGTTGTCTTATATCCCATCCCTTTTTTTTTTTAGGATATACGGCATTTTTAGTGAACGGGATTTATGCCCAAAGCATAAAAGTGTGCAGATTGAATTCAGTGCACTAAATGCAATAAACGCGTTATATGAAATATGTATAATACTTGTCATCATAATACTTGTCGTCATAATACTTGTAATACATTGTAATACGTTGTAATACGTATAACACGTTGTAATACGTAAGTAATATGTGAGAAAATTGTAATTATTTTTTTTATAGTCATCTATCAAATAGTTAGATCTAATAATTTGTTTTTTCTTAATTTGTTTTATGTAAGTGAAAGTTTGATTTTAATTAATATTTATATAAACTTTTTAATTTATGCATAATTGTACTATACAGTAAAAGAAACAATCTAATTGAACATGTACAACAAATCTTAATGAAACAGTTCTATCTTGACAGTCATGTAAATTTATTTTGCCATATTTTTATTTTTTGCGGAATTTTATGTTAATAATTTAAAATATTATTTTTTATTTCCTTTAGATCAGTTAATTCAAAACAAAAAAAATCTCTTTTTTTTTTTTTTAATAAACTTAATAATTTGATGATCAAGATTAATTCGGATATCACTACCATAGTTTTTTCGTATTTTATACGTTAATAGTTTATACTCGTATACGTTGCATTATTTAATTTTATAATTAATAGTTTAAGTAAATTTCTCTGTACTGAAGAGAATCTTGATCATAGATCAAAACGTATACGTTATAATATTCACTTTGAATAAATGGTATACACACGAATAACCAGTGTTGACTCAAGTTGACATTTTATTTATTTTTTTTTTTACTTTATATTTATCATTCTTATTCCTTAATAAAACTTTATAAACGCATGTTATAAGTTATTGCATCATTTTACAACTTATTTATATGCATTATTTGTAAATTTTTCATGAGCCGTACATACCTCCTTCCCCCCCCTCTCTTTCTCTCCCAATGAATAGCCATAACTATGAAATACATAGCAAAAATGCAAGAGTTTCACAAAGTTTATTTTTTAATATGAAAAATAAATATTTTAGATTTCAAATATTTTTTTCATAGTAGTAGACAATATAAAGTTTTTACTGATGTACTATTCGTTTACTATAAACATAGTAAATAATACTTAATAAATTGAATTTTTGATAGGCGTATATATCGGAGTTACCTACTGTTTGCAATTTTGCAATAATTAATTTTTTCGTAAGATAAGCAAAAATGAGTGTCTGACAAAATGAGCTCCAAAACTGACAGTAGGCAATAATGGTACATATTCCTATTTTTTTTTCTTTTACAGGAATTATCTGTATAAAGTACCTATAGGTGAATGTATATAAGATTTTCCACTTTTTTCACTTCGTAAAACATTTTTAATTACATGCATATTTACTTTATGCTGTTCTACAAGATGAAATGAATGATATGTAACGCGATTTTTCAAGACTTTTTCCACATGTGCACAATTGGAGCCTTTAGCTCCAATAGAGCTATTTGAGCAATATATATTAAAGCAACATTATAAAGATTAAATTAGTTCATATTCTGTTTTATAGATGCATGACGATTTACGCTGCACCCCAATGTTAAATTTACAATCGTATTATGAAAAAATATTATGAAAAAACTAAAAGAAAAATTAATATAAATAAAATTTAATTTAGGAAAGTATAAGCATTTAAAACGACGTAATATTATCAATAATATAATCACTGTTATTTAAATTACACAAAAGAAAATCGTAAGATTTTAATTTTTTTACGGAAAATAAAATGTTTCTGATCACAGCTTTCTGATTAGTTGAAATTGCATTAGCTACTATAGCAATGAAATTTACTAATACACACAAAGGATTTGCTGTAATTGATATAAGGACGTAATAGCAAAATATGCATATCTGTTACAGTCAATTTATTTAGCAACATGAAGTTAGTTGTCATAGTTATCGGATATGTCCGTATAAAAGAAAATGTTTGTATAATTAAATATGCTTCGCTAAAACTGTACTTGTTATCAAATTGTTTGCTATATAGAAAACGTTTGCTGCAATGATCAATACATCGATATAATAGCAAAATGTTTATCTTACAATGATAACATTTAGGTCTCACAACTAATGGAAATTAGATTTCGAAGATACAACGTTAGGTGTCCATATATAATAATACTACTGCCATATCTAATTTTTAGCTGTAGCAGCTAATCTTTTTTTAACTGATTTAGTATAGAAACAAATTACAAATATATTATAATTATAAGTTTGTGCTTCTTTAATTAGCTAAACAGATCATGATTTTATTAGATTTTAATAAAGTGCAATAGTTAATTTCTGAGAAATATGAGGGTGTCGTTTTAAATTTATGTCAGTAACTTTCCTCTATAAATATAAATATTAATGTTGCCAAATATATTTTATCTACAAAAAATAATAATATAAAGTTAAAGTTGATCTGTCCAGAAACTTTTTTTTGTATAATATAAATTATTATAAATTTGTATTACTCTGTAATTATGAGATTAAGACTTCTTTAATAAAGAAAATGATTAAACAAAAGTTAAAGAATTTTAATAAATTAAATAATATTAGAGATTAATAGACTATGAGTACATTAAAAAATTTTTACCTTAAAATGATAATGGCTAAGAAATATAGATGTAATCGTGGTGATAATCGTTATGATGTCCCGAAAATAATATATCTCATTCTTCCAATTTATGATATAAAATGGATAGTAAAACAAATACGTAAAACAGCTCCATATCGTCAAAGTATACAGATAAGAGAGATACGGTCTTGATTGTCCAAGAGGATATTCGAACAAGCCTAAACTGCAGAACGAGCCAATGATTAATAATGGTGCCAGCGCTATCTGTAGCGTCTTCATCATAGTTCCGCAGATTAGTAATTTGAATTCTTATCGCACGAGACACAAACGCGTTTAATACTGTTCATAAGAATTTCAAAAATAGTTTATTTCTACAGATCCTTCAGGAAGCTTGTGAGAATTATGTTGTACATACATCCATACATTAAAGTATATACATAACAAATATTGAGCGGCTAAATAATATATGTATATGCAGATAATCTAGATTAGATCTAGATCTTCTGGCGGAATTTTTTGCATATGTAAGTATTATTGCACAGTATAAACAAATATAAACGTCTTTGCTATTATATCTTTATTCTAGATGTTCAAAGATAATAGCATAGTGGAGGAAGACGTGTCTTCTTTCACTATATATAATAATAGATGCTTTCATCGTGTATAATAGTATGATGAAAGAAGACACGTGTCCTCTTTCACATACATAATAGATGCTTTTTATTTACGTCTCTTTTGAACTATACTGACGAGATAAAACTGATAACTTCAATGAAGTATTTTGTAAGTATTTAGAAATTAATGTACACGGAATATAACGTTTCTCACAAACGTGCGTAAAATTATTTCTGATGGGAAAATTCAGTATCTCGAGGATATTCATCGGAAAAGAACGATTTTTCTTAAGTATTTAAAAAGTTTCTGATCTCTCTGAATTATATGTTTATTTAGATAAATTTTTAGATATTTGAGTGAAATCGTTTTCTTCATGTAAAAATCCAACGACGGGGAAGCTAATGTATCCTCATCGCCGATTTAATTGAACGAACCGCAGCTTATATTTTTAATTATTATATTATTGAACGTACCTGGCAAATGAAATTATATCCAAAATAAAAAAGTCTAATGCTAAATTTTAATTCCTTTAGGTTTATTTGCAATATAAATTATAAAATGTAATTGAAATAAATAATTGAATAAACGTTAATTATACCTTCTATGAAAGTTTAGACATTATCATAAATAATCATATAAAAAAATTAAGATATTACAAAATCAATTACGTTACATTATTAAATATCAAAGAACTCAATCCCTTAAGTTAAATAACATTTTATTTTTAACTTCAATATATGTCAAATTCAATCAATTTTTCAGTTTCATAATGTAAACAGCGTTCATATTAATAATTAAATTTAAAACAAATTTAATTATTAATATGAACGCTGAATTATGAAAAATTGATTGAATTTGGGAAGGCTATTTATATATATATTAATTTATATATATACTTAATTATATACTTAATAAAAAAGCTTTATGTATTATTTTCAATTTTATGTGTTAAAATTTTATGTGCACAGTATTTTATAAAACATTGATAAATTATTTTGTAAAACATTGATAGTATAATTGATTAAATTTCGAATGTTCGGCAAAGAAAATAAAAAATAAAACTTTATAAAACTTTTTCTAGTTTATGGAAGCTTTCCAGCAAAAGCACAAATCGACATAAGAGTCATTTTGTCTTGTTTGTTACTGATTATCGAATAGGATGACTCTTGTGTCAATGACTTTGTATGCCTTGCTGGAAAACTCCCTGTAGACGAGCTCCTACAAACGAGCGACTTTGTAGCATCACATCGAAAACGCCGACATATGGAGTTAGGGTCTGAGCACAAGAATTGTTGTAATACTTACTTAAATAGACGTAAGTAGCGCATAAGCTTTGGCGTACAATTTATTGCCATCTCTTGGAGACACGGCAATTACTTAAACAACACAATTTAAGTCTACAATTTAAGTCTAAATAATTGTTACGATAATTTTTGTGCTCAGATCCTTCCGGAGAAAAGTGTTACGAATATGTTCACTTTTTTGTAGCGCTAACCAAATATAACTGTCTGAATATAGCGTATAAATGAGTCAGCGTTTCGATTGTTGCGCTACAAAGTCACTCGTCTGTAGTCCTAATACTAATCATAAAAATTTCAAAAATAATTTGTTTCTACAAATTCTCTAGGAACCTTGTAATTATATTTAAATTAAGTATGTAACATATATTGGAGAATGAAGTATAATATGTACATATTAAGTAAAATATCAATTAACAAGTATTGAACGATGGAATAAAACATATATGCAGATAATCTTGATATTATAGATTACTTTATTTTCGCGGAATTTTTATTCATACGTATTATTACAAGACATGAACAAATATAAATATAACTTTGCAATATTATATCTTTATTCTAGATATTCAAAGATACGTAATAGCATGTGGTGGCAAATGGTGAACGAAGAGTGTGACAATCATGAATTTTGTAAACGTGAAATACTGTAGTGTTGCGCGAAAGACTTTCATAAATAATTAATCCACACGTGATTATAGTGTATTATTCGCGAGTGTTTTACACGAGTATCTTGTGCAACAGAATGTCAATCCAATTCTCAAAGGAAAAAGTCTGGGACATCGAGCACTGGACGGAGCAACTTTGCGATAAATATCAGTTTTTGTAAAATCAATATCTTTTTTCTGTTTAGTTAATTAATTTGTTTTATTTTACTTATAATTATAATTAAGAAATACTAATTAGAAAAAGGACTTACTTTAAAATTATTTTGAAATTTTATAAAAATGTATTTTTAAGGTCTTTTTTATAAAATGTATAATTATTTTCTTGAGGTTTCCATAGGTGCTTTCTATGTAAAGATTATGCATTTCGCGAGTTTTCTCCGTGTTCAGATCCATTCTTAGATCTGTTATTCGTTGATGAGTTTTTAATAATAATTTTTTTTTTAATTCATGTTCATGTCATTTTTTAAATAAAGAATCAATCCAAAATCTTTTTTTTTATATTTTCTTTTTAAATTTATACATTCATTAATGCATACAAATGTTATTAGTCTACTTTGTTGTAGTTTTGCTTTATTTTTGTTGTGCACAATCGCATCAACTTGACAGGTCCAATTGTAATATTGTTTTTGACAATATTTTGGATTTTACAATACTTTACGCAGTACAATTAATATAATTACCGTCAAAAATTTATCACTGCTAGCCCATTTATATGAACTACATTCGAGGTTAGCACATGAAATTACCGTAACTCATTTAACGCTGAATATTAGATATTTCCTTTAATAAAGGTACATTTCAGGTGCTGCTAAGCAATTGGAGCGACAGATTTGTCGCTCGTTATCCAGCGGCTGAAATTTTGTAGTTTGAACAGTTTCAACTACATGCGTCAAATGCTCAAACGCTATTGACAGTATTGATTCCTGCACACTGGACGCGGAAACGCTTGCCACGCAGCAAAATGTGTCAGAATGTGGCAGAAGCCATTAGAATATGGTCAACGCGATGCTGCAAATGCTTTGAAGTATTTTTTAACTGGTCAGTTTGTAAATTTCTTTCTTCTAATTGGTCCATCAAATGGTTCAAAGCGAGACTTTGATCATCAATGATTTGTAGCGAGACTTTGATCATAACTTTAAGCGTAGTCTACAATAAGTTGCCAACACACCGTCGCAATGTTTCATGACAGCCAATCAGAAACTAATTACTATTAACGCTTTTGATTAGCTGTTGCAAAACATGGCGACGAAGTGATTGCAACTTAGTGTAGATTACGCTTTACTATATCAATCGTTTTGATCACTACGATATACATAATCTAATTTATTCTTTTTTTTATTGTTGATCCAGATAGAAGATTCGATGCAATCAGAATAATCTAATAACTGTAATTCAATGTATTAATATCGCAAATGATACATGAAAAACAACATATCGAAACTGTTTCTCAAATGTCAAATTCTTGTTTTTTTTCGTGTATAAAATTGTCGCGTTATAGTTTTGCGAAAAGTCGTCACGTGATGTTTTTTGTCGCTGAAACAGCCAGCTATTTTTATAATTTTCAAGATACAGAATCGATCTCAAGCACCTTGAGCGAATTTACTAGAATGCTGATTATTTCATTGGTCAACATCGAGTAAATGTGCTCACTTTTGTAATTTTTACCTTGTGAAGATACAGAATCAACCTCCTCGTGAAAATGCACTTTAAGAGTTAAGACATAAGATCGGAAAGACGCCATTACCGGGTGACCGGAAACAGTACAATTCTATCATGGTTGACTGATTGATAGTCCGATTTCGTGTTCACGCCTTCTACATTATGAAATTAATAGCGTTTTCAGCCCGATCGAGTTTGCACTAATCTGGATTGAAGTAATAATGTTTCGTGCTCTCCTATTAAAGGAGAGCGTGTAACGTCAACCAATAGCGAAGCATTTTCTAACACAAATTGGTGCAAACCCGGCCGAAAACGCTATAAAGCTCTAAATACCAAAGTAGCGCATTCCTTTTGTAAGAAATTTATTAGATATATGCCCGTATTCATAGTCAGACTTTGTACTTAAATCTTTCTTAAATTTATCTTTAGATGCTCAGCAGCCAATGAAATAATTCGTAGAGTACTTAAAGATAAATTTAAGGAAGCCTTAAATATAAGGCCTGACTATAAATACGATATAACAACGAGTAATAGACACAACACAGATACCAACAGCATCAGGGCTGTGGCTCGTGGCAGAGTGAAAGTCTACCAACTCGGAAGAGAAAACAGACAAGATCGAGACGAGGAGTGCTCTGATATTTTTCTCTGTTGTCGTCAATTGTTTACATTTTTATCTAAGCCGAAATTCCTTCCTATTGGCTATTTCGACCGCCATTTCGATTTAGTTGTCTGTAGTCCAATAAACGCTTAGTATTATTAGTATAGGGTATGATTAGTAGGTCCAAAATGGAGGATCTATGCACTACTTTGATATCTAGAGCTTTATATGAAACAGTTGCTCACATCAATTTACAGATTTATTACCTAATCGAAAGTATCTGCAAATGGTGGCGTTTAAAAGGACTCGAAATCTGACCAATCAGAAGTCGATATTCCTTATAACTTTACTCCTTACTAGAGGACTCTACTAAATATGAGTGACGAGCGACACCATAAACATTTATCTTTATGCAAGAGCTGTGTTTTCCGGTTTATTCTGGGCTGCGTTTAAGATTGCGTTCCAAAATTCAACTCTGTTGACTCGAGTATCATTTTATTATTGGTCTAGTTTCCACCGAGGTTTTAATTCGGACCAGAATGTAAGAATCAACCAACTACAGTAGAGCATTCCCCTGTCGTTCAACTGTAACATGGGAATACTCGACTATATAGTTGATTGGTTCTTACATTTTGATCCGATTTAAACCCTCGATGGAGACTAGGCTATTATTGGTCACCAAATGTTGAATAAAGATAAAAGATACTCGGAGTTGAAAATCAAGTTTTAAAACGCATCCCTAGGATGCATTTTCGCTATAATATACGTGACGTAACTTATAGCTTAGAGTTATCTGGGCGTAATTCCTGAACGCAGCTCTGAAGAATTCTGCTGAATGCAAACTATATTCATTATTTTCTTAGGCTTATTTACGATCTGCAGAAAGATTTCTACGCATTTTGGAAGTGTCTGGGAAACGACTAATTAAGTTTATCTTGTCAACGAGGACCAGGGCCATTAATTACAAAAGACAAGTCAGAATTTCTACGCATTTCGCTCTTGTCTTGGCCCGCTTGGCTGAAAATTCCATTATTTCGTCGACAATCGCTATTAGAAGAAAAAGAAGTTCTACGCACTTCTATAAAATTGCTAAAGTCATAAGAAAAATAAGAGGACTTATTTATGCACCTGTCCGTACGATTGTTATTCACTGTGGAACGATTCTTAATCTAAAATGGCAAAATCTGAAATGAATAATGAGGTGTGTGAGGAGATGTATCAAAATGAAATACATATCATCTGTTGACATTCATTTTTACTAAGGAGGTACAATATTTATACTATTGATTTTTATAATATTTTCAGTTCATCCTTCTACGACATGCAGTTCGTCAGGCACGAGTTTGCATAGTCAATAAGCTCATCAAGGAAGCTAAACTCTTACGGGATAGACATGGAAATGAAGCCCAAAAGGAGAAGTGTAAAAGAAAAGCTGACAAGCTGGTTGATGAGGTTTATGCACTGAAGACAATTAAAGACGACGATATTTCAAAATTTGCTCTCTTAGATGAGAGAAGTCCGACTAAAATATTACAAGATCAGGCATCAAGTAGTAGTGTTCGCATAATGGCAAGGGTGACGAATTATAAAACTCTGAATAAAAGACTGACACAGTTTAAGGAGAGATTCCCAGACTATAAACATTTAACAGAGAAGAAGAAGACTACAAAATTAAAAGACAAGAATACTGTGAAAACTAGGAAAGCTAAAGAAAATAATTCTCAGAATAAGAGTTCAAAGAAACAAAAAATTGTCGCTGACAAAAGCATTGAACAATCCCAACATGACTCCGAAGATGAGGAAGCATGTAAGAAGGAATTATCTGAAGTAAGGAGTAATTCGCGCAAGCGCAAAAAGACATTGGCTGAAGATTGTACATCCTTGGAAAAACAAAAATCACTAAAACTTGGAAAAGATAATACATCAGAAACTACATCAGTCACAGATAAACAATCAAGTGTAATTAAATCATCAAGCATTACAAAAGAAGCAAAGGTGAAGAGGTTCACTGAGCTGTTGGAGGAACAAAAAACTAATCAAGATGTCGCACAAATGTCTATCGAAAGCCAAGATTCCGCAGGTACCTCGACTGAACAAGTAAAGGTGGTTGATGATTTCTTCATGACGGCGGATGGTCAAAATTATCAAGGGAGCACTGCTTCGACGTCGTACACAAAATCTCACAGACATAATACACGAGCCAATAAATCTCTCCAATTGAATGATCGAGTTAAAAAGCAAAGTGCAAATCGCAAAAACGATACAAACTTAAATAAAAAACCTCTGGGCAAACAATTTTTTTCTATGAAATCCAAAAAAATGACACCCAACAAGATTAATAACAGGACAAATAATAGTAACACAAATAGAAATACGATTGTTAAAAAAGATGACAAAACCGATTTACATCCTTCTTGGATAGCTAAGAAAAAAGAGCAGGAAATCATGAGTCAAGGATTTCAAGGCAAAAAAATTGTATTTACGGATTAGTCGAAATAATTTACTGTATGGAACAAGGAATTTACTTAATCAAAAACCTTTTGTAAAGTGCTTTTCAAACTTGCGATACATTCATCATATTGTTTTAACAAAAATGTATACATATGTACATTTATCTTCAAGTGTAATACATTTATTTAATGTAAATAGCATCATATGTTGTATCTTCTTTCCTAAATAATTTGTATATTTTTATTCAATAAAATGCAATTACATCATACATTTTATTCGTACATAACATAGTCTTCTATATACAAAATATATCGTAAATATATATTGTAATATATAT
>NW_017259251.1:278783-282204 GCF_001594045.1 Atta colombica
CAGGTAAAGAAGACATTCAATTTAATGTTTAATTCATTAACAAAAGTAAATATTGATCAGTCAATGAATATTTAATTTTGTTTCATTGTTAACATAATGCAGGAAGAATTCTTGTTCATACATTGCATTGATTTCATAGATTAATGGATGTAAGATTATTGAGTTTCTATGACAAAGAAACTCGAAATATATGCGCGATTTTGAAAAGATTCGCATTAACATGAATTTTCGCATCACTTGTTTTTCGAAAGAGTGCGTTGTTTTTCAGCATGCGTAACTAATTGGGAGTCCACAGGAAGGCCTTTTCTTCGACGAACCGCGTCCATGTAGCATTTAGCTCGATTATCACTGTCCGCCTTTTCACCAAAATGGAGGTATTCTTCCTCCGTGGATGGTACCCAATAAGGATCCTGTTCGATTACCTATAACGCAAGAATGTTACGTTACATTTAAAAGTTCATTTGAGCAATTAAAATATAAAATTTTTTAGAAAAGAAAATTCTTCGAAATTGTCATGAATTCTTTAATCATATGTCTTTAGATCTTTTATTAAATATTAAAGATACAATAAAAAATATTCAACACGTTGCTTAGAGTTTTAATCATTATTTTACAATTTCTAAGAATGTCTCAAATTTGTGAACACTTTAATTCACAAGAAAACGCGCTTACTTCCCAATGACTAAAAACTAGTTGCGGACTAGCCAATCCGGACGTTTGCGTCCGTAATTCTCTTGCGAGATGGAAGCTCTCTAGAACCGGTAGAGTGGCCAATACTCTGAATTGTCCACCGAAACCGTAAGCACTTTCCGTAGATACGATTCGGCCTTGTCTTTTACCGAACACAGCATACAATCTTCCTGCAACAAGAACAGTCATCATCAATTGTTGATGTCTCAGCATGAATATCGGTAATATCGCGATACAGAGATGATTGTCTCTTCGTTGCTCTAGCATTTCTTCGTGAGCATTCCTCTTACGGTGTCCTTGTACTTTTAATAATAATAAATATCTTCGAGTTTATTCCATGCGCGACAACACTCTACAAAATGTTTATACGATTTTATCTTAAGAATCTTAAGAATAAAGACAACTGCGAATACTTGGATGCAAGAATGAGACCTTCAAGTGATTAATTTTTTAAGAAGCTTGCATACTGGCATTGTTCTAGATAGTTTCTAGATTAACTGTTCTAGATTAACATCTTATCGTATTATATAAAAAAATAGATACGAGATATGAATCATTTGCAAGAATAAATTTCGAGAAATCAGCTAAAAAATACAGCTACCTTTCACAAAGATAAAGAATAATCACAAAAATGTCCTGATATATATTTGAAAAGATAAAATATACTAGCTGATAAAAAAAGATAAAACGTATTCTAGTATTTCTAGTAAATCTAGATATCTAGAGAAAGAAAAACAAAAGCAAAAAAGAGATTAAAAAAGAAAAAGGAGAAAGAAGAAAGCTATGAGATGTCAAACGAGATTCGGAATTGCGCGAGAAGTAAACGCATTTAAGTACGATTGGAAGATACAGGGAAGAGGAATTGGCTCGCTGGAAAGCGCGAGGGAAGAGAGAAAAGGATCGTGGAACACAGAATGTGTAGAAAACAGGGGATAATAGCAAAACAAAATGCGCGCGCGCTCGCGCGCGAAAGCAAACGGGCCAGCTTCTGGAGAAAGAGTAAAACACTCGTTAATACGCTCCCGGGGAGAGCGGAGAGGAATGTGCGCTTCGTACGGAGCACCCGTGGAAGAGAGGATGCGATACAAGGACAAACGGCAAACGGCGACGAGTCCCGAGAAAAAACGGCGACGAAAACGTTCGGTGAGGAGAGATAGAGAGGAGCCCCGGATAGAGAGTAGTAGTGGGGATGACGTAAGAGCCAAAGGACAGAGTGGAAGGGGGGGAGACAGGAGCAGTCAAGAATGAGAAGAGACTGAGGAGGGGGAGATGCCACGGGATGGCGCGGGAGGGAGGGACGGGAAGGGCGAAGGAAAAGGGGTGGGGGCATCCATTCATGCTTTACTTCTGGCTTTTAAGAGTCCAGTCGAGCGAACGGCATACCTTCGCATAGGCCGATCTCGTCGGGACGTTCTGTTTCTTCTCAGTTAGTTTTAGCGATCGCGCTCTATTTCTCAAGAGAATCTCCAGATCTCATAGGATCCGCAAAAAAGGAGTATCGAATACACGGACGATCGAATGAACGGATCAGATAGATAAGAGATTTCGAGGAACGATCGGCGTCTCGGTGAGAGTGCGCGAGTGCGATCAAACGCTCTATCAAATCCTGGAGGCTCCCCTCTCTCTTTTTCTCTCCAAGATCGGTTGATCGGATCGGAGAACCGTTCTTTCGCGTCTCTGGAATCGCAAGAAGAGGAGGATAAGAGGAGATCGCGGTAAACAAAGACACGTGACATTCTACTTTCGTGACTGAAAGAAAAAAAATTGTAAGATCTAAACGTGACTTCTGTACAAAGTTCGAATTGTGCGAGTTTCCAGCGGGCCTGGCTTGTAGAATCTGCGAATTCGGGAAAAAGTACGTGTCAGTCGATCCCCTCGGAACGAGCGATCGAGATTCATCGCGAAGCGATCGGAAAAACTCTTCTTTCCTCTCCTCTCTGATGATCGATCAATGAGAAGACTCGCGTTGATAAGATTCACGAAGATGGACTTCAAGTAGCAGTTGCGGACAACCGGCGAGCCTTCGAGTTTTCTTGATCCGTGTTGTATTTCTGCTATGAATATTCCCTGAGTATTCCTCCTCCCGCTCGTTCTGAACACCTTGTCGCGCAAATAAGAAGGTGAACGTATCGAAACCCCTACCATTCTTTTTATTGCATCCCCCCACCTGGGAGTAAAACACCTAACGCAGCAAACGTTCCCTCCGGAGAGAAAGAGAAAGAGAGAGAAAAAGGGAAAGAGAGACACACACAAACAAGCGATCGCCGATTCTCTCGACCGGGATTCTTTATCGGGAAGAACTTTGCTGTGCTTGCTGCGACACTGCGACACGATGACCGGTAAAACAATACGGCACCTGCTGTACACTCTGTTGATGATCGTCGGAGTCATCCGCCGAAGCAAATGCGAGGTTTTCGATCTGCCGTTGAGAATCGAGCACGACGAATATCTCAAGGAATATTTGTTCATCGATGAAAGCAAGTATCACGCTGACCTGCAGGAATTCGACGACACGACAGTCGAGATAGATCTGATCAATCGTAACCAGAAGCACATTCTGTCGCACGAGGAGCCCAAGGTGCTATACCAAGTCGGGGTAAGCCACTCCCCCATATCAACTTCGTCAATTTATTGTCATTTTACAATTCTTAAATTATGTAATCCATGTATATTACAATTATATATGTAGTTTCCTATTTTCTAATTCATTTTATATATATATATATATATA
>NW_017259251.1:282304-290141 GCF_001594045.1 Atta colombica
AAAAAATATAGTTAATTTTAATAAATATTTAGTTCAATACTGACAACTAAACATTTATTTAATATTAATTTATTAAGTAAGTTAATAAATTAATTTAGTAAGTAAATATTTGTTCGATAAAAAAAAATGATTGTTAAATCAAATTAACATTTCTTGTATCAAATAAATATATCTTTATATTTAATAAATATTTAGTTGGCAGTATTCAACTAAATATTTATTAAAATTGACTATATTTTTTTTCAGTGTAGAAAAAAATAGAAGAGTTAGCTGAACCGCGCGGAGATTAAAATTAAACTACATTAGTAGAAATGGGTATTAATGTCGTGCGTTTAAGTTCAATAAACGAAAGGCAACTTTATATAACTTTATATAAGCCATACGAATTGCAGCGTCAATGTCGCATCCTTTTACTTTTCCGTCCTTTTATTTTCAATGGAGCATATTTCTCAAATCTTTTTCTCATATCGACTTTCCTCCTTTAAGACTTACATTACTCACTCTAACTTAAGTTCCCCGAACGAATTAGCGCTTAAATTGCTCCAGAAAGCGACTAAATGTTTAGCGACCTAATCCCGACGAATCTATCTCAGCCATGCAATTGAATCACCGAGAATATGAATGGTGGGAGAGATCTTGTGTTATTTATCTCATGATCGATCCGTTTGCCGGATCTTTCGTGATCTTAGACCGCCAAATTCTTCTTTCATGGATTTTCCTCAACAGATGTTACGTTTCGATTTTCAACAAGTTTTAAATCGTGTGTTACGGAAGCCTCGGTGCCGGTATGTATATCTCTCCGATATACATACATATATGCGAGTTCATATACATATTCTCGGGTAGCATTCCGAGGATTTGAAGCTAAATCGTCCGCTTACAGACGCAGGAAGTAGAAGGAGAGGGAAACGTAGCCGTTAGCAAAGAGCGGCGCCCACTCGATGCTCGAACCTGTTGCTGCTGTCGTTGCTGTAAACACCTACGTGTCGACGGTATACACGCGTGTGCGTCGTGCATGCGTGCGTGCGTGCGTGCGTGCATACGTGTCCCCTGTGGGGCACAGTGCGTAGGTATACACGTGCGGACAGGCGCGACACCCAAGTACAACGTATCGTAGATACGTACGTTCGCACGTGGGCTGAGAGTACGTGCGCAAGAACAACACGGTGGGGATGACGATGATGTCGTCGAGGAGAGAAAACTGCTCCTTGCATATCGGACGAGAATCACGCGGTACCATAAAATCGCTCTTGAAAAACAAACTTCCCTTTTTATTATATTCTCATCTCCCCCTCCCCCCCCCTTTTCTCTCTCTCCCTCTCTCTCAATTGTTAACAAGTAGTCGTAGATTAGTACAACAATCATATGCCTACTACCTGTGCTCCTCTAACAATAAACATAGAAATGAAAAGAGCAGAAAAATACAATTGAAGACATATCCGGTGTAGCCGAAAATGCCATTTTCAACACAATTGAAGAATAGGGTTTTTCTTAAGAAGATTTATGCCAAGAAGAATATCCGTTTCTTCATAAAATTTCTTTGAATATTTCATTTTTCGAAAAAACGTGTTAAAGAAAAATTTAATACAAGTGGGATTTGTTAATTTTTCATATTACTGATTTAAGTAAATAATTCAATCAAAGAGAGTAATCCTTTTCCGTAGTAGATCGCTCCATTCATGATCTACACGTGTGCTTATTACGATTATCTCTTTGGACAATTAGTAGATACGCATCGAGTAGAACGATTAATTATCCTGAGATATATATGGAGCAGTCAGTGCCATTATGCTTTCGATCGCACGGCAAGATTTCCAGGCTTAGAGACATCCGGTACGACTATATGGAACGATGAGCGAGAGATCTTTCTTTTTACTAACGCCATCCATCCATCCATCCATCCATCCATCCATCCATCCATCCATCCATCCGACCAGATTCCCTGCGTCGTTGTGCGTCTCTTGCCTCTCTTTTCTTCTTTTCTCTCTTTCTCTTTTTTTTTGTTCCACATCTCGTTTCTCGTCTCGCGCGGCCCTTCTCCTCCGATGTCGCTGATGCCTAGCGGCTCCTCCTCCTCTTCTTCCTCCTCTTCCGCCTCTTCCTCCTTCTCCTTCTCCTCCTCCTCCTCCTTCTCCTTCTTTGCCTTCGTATAGTATGTCCATCCCAAGTGCCAGGTGTCATTTTCATTGCGGCCGTGCGAGAAGCGAGAGACGCGTGAGAACTTCCGGATGGTTTACGGCGCCCTTCCGGTCCTTCTATTATCCCATTTTAGTTTACCACCGTTCTCCGTGTGTGTACGCGTGTGTACGTGCGTGAATCCCGCTGCTCGCTGCTGCTATATCAGCTTCAAAAACTTCCTTCACCTTTCGTTCCGCTTCACCTTTTCTTTCGCTCGTAGAGAGCCGACGGAAGTGGGATAAAGAGATGCGTAGGGAAGGCCGCGCGGGAAGGATAATGCGGACAAATACGATTAACAATCGGAAGCGTTTGAAATCGGGATATAATGCCGTGAGATGGATGAGCGCAATTTAAAAACATCCTTGACGGATGTCAGTCTTCAGTAATTGTAAATTATTTATGTGTATATACTGCGCATATCACTAAATAAATTTTTTGTTTAATTGGATGAATAATGGTATTAAATCATAAATTTATATTATGTGTATATAGTAATATACAAATTTATGAAAAACATCAATTATGTAAGATAAGGTGATACTATTCTAAAAAATAAAGTTTGAATCCAATTTTCCAAGTACACACGGAGAGAATTTTTTTTTAATTTATCCTGAAAATATGGTAGTTGTGATACAATAGAATATTTTAAAGATTTTTACACATGCACTTCGGTAAAATTAATCAAACTTATTTTATACTTTATTGTAGTTTTATTAATGAATGAGAGATTTATATTAAAATTCTTCGAAATATTAATCCCATAGCTATCTAAGAAAAAATTCTCTTCGTGTATGATAACCGTCTCATTGTGTGGAGAATTCTGAAAGATATTAAAAGGAAAAAATCAAACTTGAAAATTCAATTCAAACCTCATTTCGTTCAGATTTATATTCATTTTACTCTATATAGAAAGTCAGTTTTGTCTTAAAAATTTTTTTAAATTATCTTAAAAATACTTTTTATAATTTGTTAGCTAAAGAATTTTTCTGTAAATTTTTAAATAATTAATAATTCAATTTGTTAGCTATGTTGCGGGAACTCCAAGCAATATCGTAAGCAAATAAAAGATTATTCGGAAGCTGGTAGGCAAGAATTTTAGACATATAAATGCGAACGGATGTCTAAAGGAATGGAATGAAAAAGAGGATTTTCCTTATAAAAAGCTATTCGTTCGATCCATTGTGCCGTGACGAATGATCGTAGTAAGTAGTATAATAGTAATGGTAGTAGTAGTAATAGTAGAAACTACATCTGAGGGAGCGACAAAAAGACAAACGAGATGAACGGATGGTCATAGCAAAAAGTCGAATGCTCACAGTCGGCGGTAAAACGGCGGAAGACCATTTCCTCGAATGTTTCTTCGCTGAATGGCTACGTTGCTTCAACTACTTCGACTCACGCACTATCGAGGTGCACCTCGATAAATGCGTATCGCGTTAACAGAAATCACGAGCGTGATCGCTCGAAGACCGTTTTTTAAATCGTTTTTGTACTCGTAAATCCATAACGTAATACAAGATCGGAAAGAAGGGAAGTAGATTAATTTCTGCTTCAGCAAACGACGAAATTTGATATTACAAATTCACTCGTGACGAGCAAAGAGTTTCGTTAGTTATAAAAACTGTTAAAAAAAGACAGAATATGAGATATAAGAAGAGCAAGATTGTGAAGTAATTGAAAATTTAGTGCAAAAAACCTAAACGATATTCTCAGCAGATATTTCGAGATTATGATCGCCTTACGGTAGTACGGCATCGCCGATGACGATAGGCCGGACAGGACGTACGCGATTGCCTCAATGAATGGACTGGCAACATCTAAATAGTCCAGTTATAGCAGACTTTGTATTGCCGGCAGAAAGAGCGGATATACTTCAGTTACGAATCTTGTGCGCAATCGTCCCGTTTATTTCATTAAGCACCATAGTCCCATAACGCAACACGACACACGTTCAGACGTTTATTATTACGCAACGGTACAATCGCCGTGCGATCATAATCGTCCTACTAATAATTCCGTTATCATACCGGAGAAATAAACAGGTCTCCAGATGTTTATTTATTAATAACGTCGAGATTTTCTGTGCAATATCGGTCAGCTGCTCGATTCAATTGCAATTTGATTCGGTGTATTTGCGCTCGTGTTCACCATCGACACGAAATAAACAAAGTGATAAAATCGCCATTCCGGAAGGGATCGGAGAGACAATTGAATTTCTGCGAAAGAAAGGCGAACGAGTGTCAATCGCTTTATTAATGACGCGGGTGCTTGTTTGCGCAGAACAGCGAGAAGGAGTTACCGGAGTGTGCAGACCGTAGCGAGGTATGTAGCAAGGTGGATTTATATGGTGCACCATGGGTCGAGAGACAATGTCGTTGCCCGAATGGCCGTGCCTGCCCCAGCAGTCTTCATGGAGACGACGGACATACGATCGTCGATAAAACGCGCCGCTATAAGCTCTGCGAGCCCGTGAAACGACTTCCCATCTGTCATTACTTCAAGTTAGTTAGATCACGACACGCATTCTCCGCGATTCCCGCTCGAATTCAATCCATTCCACGTTGCATTCTTGGATCTTACAATTAGCTTCGTTCACGTTAAACTCTATTACTGTATAAAAGTCGGATGAAATTGTTCTAATCTCTAAATTCTTCGAAGTGGAATCTTACTCTAAAGATTGAAAATTGAGCCAGTCTTTTTCAAACACACACACACACACACACACACACACACACACACACACACACACACACACACACACACACACACACACCCACACACACACACACACACACACACACACACACACACACACACACACACACACACACACACACACACACACACAATCGGTTCTTATATTTAAATCATCTTAAGTATAATCTTAAGATGTCATGAATCAATCAGACTATATTAGTAAAAGATATTACTTAAGATAGTCTTAAATTAAGAACAGACTATGAATATCACCTTGTGAATGAGATTTCACTTCTTAAAATGCAATTCACTGTAAAAGTTTTAGAGAGTATAATTTTTCTGTAAATTTTTCTGAATAAATGTTTCTTCTCAAAACGCGTTAAACCGTGTAAAAAGAAAATCGCTGTTGAATCCGATTACTCATTCACGGAATAGATAATGGTACTAAATTGTAAGTTCGCATTCAGATATCCTAACTTTTTACCACAGAGACATTACGTGGACATTGGCACCCGGAGGTGGCCCAGCGAATGCAACAGTGCAACGTGTCTATTGTCGATGTCGGCCAAATAGCGTGCCATACTTAGTGCGTAGACAACCTCACAAATCGCTGAATGGAAATCATGGCTTCGTCTACGCCTTCGCCTGTTCTCCGCAAAGCGTAAGTCAATGATGTAGAAATAAAGAAAAACACGGGACTTTATCTCAAAATTTTCAAAGAGCTTCATTAAAATCGATATATATTTATCGGTATCCCTATATTTTACCGCGCACTTGAACTGCAAGGAGAAAAATGTAAAGTAATATGTGCTACACTGAAAAAAAATATAGTCAATTTCAATTTAGTTGAATACTGCCAACTATTAATATTTATTAAATATAAAGATATATTTATTTGATACAAGAAATGTTGATTTGATTTAACATCTTTTTTTACTGTAAATATTTGTTCAGTAAAAAAAATGTTACTGTAAGTAAATGTTAGTTGGCAGTATTGAACTAAATATTTATTAAAATTAACTATATTTTTTCTCAGTGTAGGATTCCAGTAAACTTTATGGAATTGATAAGTCGATTTATATAAGAACAGGCGCCCATTTATGTAAAATTTACTTTAATTTTTGTCAAAAAATAAAATAATAAATCATCAAATAAATAATCAATCATCGTATAGCCATGAAAAGTTTTCACATTTTGTAAAGTAAATTTTGCTATTGCAATTTGTGACTATTTTTTACTCTATAAATTGCTATACAATTCAATAATAAAATTTACTTTATTAACGAGTATTTTTTGCTTTGGCAAAATTTATTGCGCAGTAAAAAAATACAAGTGTATGAAATCTTGAAAATTGTCGTGCTTCTATTCTTGTAGTAAAGAAAAGTAGTCTCATTTACTTTACGTAAGTAATCATTTGAATGGATTGACTACAATCGTAATATACGTTTTATTTCGCTCCGGTATTTTTTATTTTCAGGCAAGTAAAAAATTGTCACAAGTCCGTAAAAATAGCAAGAATACTTTTATTAGACTTGTAAGATTATTCATTTTTCTCCGTGAAAGATAGAAGCATTGAAAGCGCTTAGATCAAACGCAGTCCAAGTCCCGAAACACAATAGATGTAGTAAGCCTTAAAGAATTAATCACAGTCGAATGTGAGAAGAATACTCGACTTTGATTGGTCAATTTCTTAAGGCTTAAGGCTTACACCTTATTATTATATCTATTATGTTTCGGTATTAAGATTTCCTCCTTTCGTGGCGCAATGCTGACAAAAAGTCTTCGCGCGCAATTAATTTGCTGTTTATCTTGCAGAAAATACGATGTCAGCATAAGGAGCCCTGCCGCCTGTTCACCGTTCGCAAAAGACGCAACTCGCAGCTCGAGGAGGTGAACGCCTCGCCTCTCTGTCAGTGTCCTCGTGGACACCGATGCCCGCGAAGGCACACGGATCCCGGTTCTACACCGGCACGATCTTACGCCGGTGTTCTGGAGATCAAGACTTATAGCGGCTACTGCGTGCCGTATCATGGCTACGAAAAAATGACCTACGGCATTTGAGAGAGGCCACTAGAAACGACCTCTCACTGCAGCGACGGATTCAGGATGTCTGCCAAACAAAAATCCAAGATTCAATGAACTACTATATACCTTTATCAAACATGTCCCCATAAAAAGAAAGACGATTAGTTCTCATACCACAGTGGGTTAGGTCTATCTTTTCAAGCGCACAACAATTGGCCATTTGGTACCTGCCGATTGTCGAAACGTTGCCATAAAATCCCAGAGGCGGCTTCCAATTCCCGATCGTAGTGACGAGCACGTTCGGATGATCTTTCGAGGAGAGCTCATCCGAACGTTCTCCCTTTAATAATTCTTTTCCTCTTTTTCTTTCCTTATTTCTTTTCGAAAGAAACGTGGTACTCGACGCTCTTGATCCGCTCCGTAGACAGGAAGTGTCGCGTAGGAATCACGAACAACGGGAAATTAACATACGTGTCGATCGGTCGGCTGTACCAGCCATGTGATGCCGTGCCATGTACAATCCTCAGCGGCGTTGGCGAATGTTAAGTGTAAAAAGTAATGTACAGAAGAATATATAGAGATAAGAGAATCATGCCCGCCTACAGTTTTGTACAGTACGTTTCGAAACGATCGTCTCGTATTCCCGTAATGTAACACGGGCCTCAGTTATCATGCCCCTCGATCGTAGCAACGGTGAGTCTTTTCTTTCTTAGTGCTACCGTTTTTTTATGCCGCTTTCGCTAGAATATTGCAGACGTTGCAGCTCATCACAATCGTTTTAAATTTGTATATATTCATCTCTGGTCTTCCGAAAGTGTCTCATTCGGGGAGTATATTGTATATGATAGCATCGCAAAACTATTTGGAAGAGACTCTCTCGATGTTATTTGTTACTTTTACTTTAACTTAATAAAAAATATATATAAATATATATATA